>NC_042618.1:414161311-414461311 GCF_901001135.1 Rhinatrema bivittatum | reverse complement strand
CCACAGTAGCTTGATGGGATCTACCATGGCCATCAGGCCTGTCTGCAGTTGCGGTGGGACAGGATCTGCCACAGCCATGCTACTACAGGATGGGGGTGATACTGGCGATGCCCAGGGTGCCCCTCAGCTCACGGCACCCAGGATGACCGCCCAGCTCGTCCACCCAAAATCCGGCCCTGTGGGAATACAACCCAGACTAAAATACACAAAATGTTTCAGGATTACAGATATCAACACGATAAAAGCTTGACCTTCATGTAGTATTTTTACACTATAACCATCAAATCAATGAAATTCTTCAAACATACAACACAGCTTGATGTATATCCCAGATCTATCAGTACTGTTCATACTCTGGTGTACTACATGGGAACATGTTATCTGAGACTGTCATTTAGCCTTGGGCTTTCTTGTCCACTAAGATAAGAGTCATGACATTTTCATAGCTATTGGATTTTTTTCATAGTCATAAGATTTTTCAAGTTTCTAAAATTTACATCCTGATTCAACCTATACTGACCACTTAGACTCTATAGTTCATAAGGACATGTAAATTCAGCAAAGCTATTTTTAACTCTTGTGCTTCAATTCAACAGCTTTACAACATTCAAAATCTCAGAATTAAAAACACAGGTTCTGGACAGCGGAACCTGTTATAGAAATCAAAAAGTACATTAAACCAAAGCATGAAACAGCGGCTGTTTTATAAGGTAAAATTTGTTCTTACCTGATAATGCTCTTTTTCCTTGAGTCCTGCCAGCCCAATTCTTATACTTGGGATTTCTCTGCTCCTCAGCTGCCTGAGACAGAGGGCACACTCCCCTCATTATCCATCATAAGAGGGGACTGGCTGCAGGCCCTTCCCAGTAGCCTTCTGCCAAAGCAACAGGACAATGATCTCCTTTTTACCTCTTATTTTGGCTCCTTTGAGGTTATTCCACCTCCCAAGGGAGGGTGAAGAGGGGAAAGAAAAGAGAAAGAGGCCAGATTACTTGACATCTTTGTTTGTGACCCCTATTTTCCCAGGTGGGGCCTGGCCTGGTCTAGCAGGATTTAAGGAAAAGCAAAATTGCTTACCTTGTAATAGGTGTTATCCCAGGACAGCAGGATGTAGTCCTCACATATGGGTGACGTCACTGAACGGAGCCCAGGCGGGAAAACTTTCTGTCAAAGTTTCTAGAAACTTTTGACTGGCCCCAGTGAGGCCACTGAGCATGCCCAGCATGCTATGATATTCTCTGCCACAGGTGTCTCTCTTCAGTCTAGTATGTAGCAAAAGCTTTAGCTAAAAGAATAATAAAAATAAAAATTCCCAACTCCGCGGGGTGGCGGGTGGGTTCTGTGAGGACTACATCCTGCTGTCCTGGGATAACACCTATTACAAGGTAAGCAATTTTGCTTTATCCCAGGACAAGCAGGATGCTAGTCCTCACATATGGGTGATTAGCAAGCTATAGGCTGAGTCATTTTGTGCTGAAGTATTGTTGATGAAATGAGTCAGCCGAGATCACAGCGGTTTGGTTGTAGTAGGAGTTGGGTTTAAGCTGGAAACAAGTTCTTTAAGACAGATTGTCCATAGGCTGAATCTTGTCGTCCTTGCTTGTCCAAACAGTAATGAGCTGCAAATGTGTGTAGAGAACTCCATGTTGCTGCTTTACATATGTCAAGTATTGGCACTGAATGATAGTGTGCAACTGAAGTTGACATTGCCCTAACTGCATGTGCCTTTACTCGCCCTTGGAGAGGAAGGCCTGCTTTCTCATAGCAAAACTGAATGCAATCTGCTAACCAGTTTGATAGAGTATGTTTACCCACTGCTTTACCTGGTTTGTTTGGGTCATAGGAAACAAAGAGTTGATTGGATTTCCTGTGAACTGCAGTGCGGTTTAAGTAAAAAGATAGAGTGCGTTTGCAATCTAATGTGTGTAAGGCCCTTTCTCCTTGGTGAGCATGAGGCCTTGGAGAGAAAGTGGGTAAAACTATAGATTGGTTTAAGTGGAATTCCGTAACTACCTTAGGAAGGAATTTAGGATGAGTACGCAGAACCACTCTGTCATGTAAGAACTTAGTGTAGGGTTCCATATGTGACAAGGGCTTGTAACTCACTAACTCTTCTAGCTGATGTAATGGCTATGAGGAAGATAGTCTTCCATGTAAGGAATTTTAGGTCACTGGAATCAATGGGTTCAAAAGGAGAATGCATGAGTCTAGTTAAAACCAAATTTAGATCCCATTGAGTGACTGGGTGTCTAATTGGTGGTTTAAGAAGAATTAAACCTCTCATAAACCGTTTTATGAGAGGTTGTGTAGAAATCGGTGCATCTGATACCTGATTATGGTAAGCTGAAATTGCACTTAAATGTACCCTTACAGAGGAGGTTTGTAGACCAGATTCTGAAAGATGGTACAGGTAGTCCAATAAAGACTTTGTGGGGCAAGTGAAAGGATTGATGTCTTTTTGCCTGCACCACAAAGAGTATCTCTTCCATTTGGAAGCATAGTTCTTCCTTGTGGAAGGTTTACGTGAAGCTATAAGAACTTGGGAAATGTTAGCTGAAAGATTGAGTGGTTGTAAGATCAAACTTTCAACATCCAAGCTGTCAGTGACAGGGATTGAAGGTTGGGATGTCGCAACCGACCCTGATCCTGAGTTATGAGAGTGGGAGCTACTCCCAGGCGAATGGGATCCCTGACTGAGAGGTCTAGAAGTGTGGGAAACCATACTTGTCGAGGCCAATATGGGGCTATGAGTATCATTGTCCCCTGGTCCTGTTGTAGCTTCACTAGAGTTTTGGTTATGAGTGGTATCGGAGGATACGCATATAATAGGCCTGAGTTCCAAGGGCGAGCAAATGCGTCCTTGGATAGCCTGCTGTTCAGGTTGTATAGGCAACAGTAGTTGTCCACTTTGTGATTCAGATGTGTTGCAAAGAGGTCTACTGTTGGTTGTCCCCACCGATGAAATATCTTGGTCACTACTATGGGATCTAGTGACCATTCGTGTGGTTTGAATTGACGACTGAGTCTGTCCGCCACTACATTGTGAATGCCTGCTAGGTAAGTGGCCTTGAGAATTATGGAGTTGTTCAAGGCCCAACCCCATATCTGAGCTGCTTCTTGACAGAGGAGGTACGAGCCTGTCCCTCCCTGTTTGTTGATGTACCACATGGCTACTATGTTGTCTGTTTGGATCAGCACAGTCTTGTTTGTAAGGCAGTCCTTGAAGGCATGAAGAGCATAACGTATAGCTCGAAGTTCCAGGAAATTGATTTGAAATGTTGCTTCGAGCTTTGTCCATGTTCCTTGTGTTTGGAGAGTCCCTATGTGAGCTCCCCAACCCAAGGTGGACGCATCTGTAGTCAGAGTTACTTGTGGGACTGGTTGTTGAAAGGGTAGGCCCTTGCACAAATTGTCCTTGTTCACCCACCATAGTAGAGAAGAGCGTAGTTGGTGGGTTACTTGAATTGGAGAATAAAGTGGTTGAATGGCTTGGATCCATTGTGATCTTAGAGTCCATTGAGTTACCCTCATGGCTAGTCTTGCCATAGGAGTGACATGAACTGTGGAGGCCATGTGGCCTAGTAACGTGAGAAACTGATGTGCTGTTGCTTGTTTCTTGGAGTGAATCGAGCTTGCTAGTAGAGACAGTGTGTTTGCTCGATCCTCTGGTAGAAATGCCTTTGAGAGGTTGGTGTTTAAATCCGCTCCTATGAATTGAAGCAGGTGAGAAGGAGTGAGATGGGACTTTGGATAATTGATGAGAAATCCCATGGAGTGCAGGAGAGCAATAGTTTTGTTGAGAGACTGTATTGCTCCTTGTTGAGATTGGCTTCTGATGAGCCAATCGTCTAGATATGGGAAAACATGTACACTTTGCTTGTGTAGGTGTGCTGTTATTACTGCCAGACATTTTGTGAACACTCTGGGAGCAGAAGCTAGTCCGAATGGCAGTACTTTGTATTGGTAATGATGAATGCCCACCTTGAAGCGTAGGTATTTTCGATGAGGAGGGTATATTGGTATATGGGCATAAGCATCTTGAAGATCCAGAGAACAGAGCCAATCCCCTGCTTGAAGAAGTGGGAGCATTGTGCCTAGGGAAACCATCCTGAACTTTTCTTTTCTTAGAAATTTGTTGAGATTTCTGAGGTCTAGGATGGGTCGTAGGCCTCCAGTTTTCTTTGGAATGAGGAAATATCTGGAACAGAATCCTCTGCCCTGCTGAGACCTGGGCACTGGTTGAATGGCCCTGGCTGTCAGAAGGGTGGATAATTCTATTTGTAGCTGAATTATTTGGGAATTTTGATGTGGGTAGGAAGTTGGTGGGAATTCTGGAGGAATTGAGAGAAAATCTAGCTTGTAGCCGTGAGCTACAATGGAAAGTACCCATTGGTCTGTTGTTATCCTTTCCCAGTTGTTGTGGAAAAGGGAAATTCTTCCTCCCACTGGTATGTTTTGATTGGAGTTTTGGAGGTTGGGTCTGATCCCTGGATCTGTGTTCAAAAACCCGTAGCTGGACCCGTCTGTGGAGGAGGCTGGGTACGGGCTGGTCTTGGTTGCCTGGCTTGAGAACGCTGGGTAGGTCTAGAAGGCCTAGATCTCGTAGGTTGATTGTAGTACCTCCTTGGCCTGTAGTATGGACGTCTAGGTTCCCTACGTGGGAAACGTCTAGGGGCCTGGGTGGTTGGTTCTTGAGGTAATTGTGACAATTGCCTTAAGGTCTCTGTGTGATCCTTAAGTTGCTGGACGGCATCTTGCACCTTTTCCCCAAATAAATTGTCTCCACGGCATGGCAGATCTACAAGTTTGTCCTGTACTTCAGGCCTGAGATCTGACGCTTTTAACCAGGCCCATCTTCGAGCAGTGACGCCCGCTGCTGCTGTTCTTGAGGCTGTGTCAAAGTTGTCATAAGCAGCCCTAACCTCATGTTTCCCAGCGTCTAGGCCCTTGGCAATGATTGATTGTGCAGACTCTTGAAACTGCTCTGGAAGAGAATTTGTGAAATGCTCCATCTGCTTCCAGAGATACCTTTGGTACTGTGTCATGTACAGTTGGTAAGCAGAGATTCTGGAAGATAAAAGTGCACTTTGGTACACTTTCTTTCCCAAAGAGTCCAGAAAACGATGATCTTTTCCTGGGGGAGCTGATGAATGTGGACGTACCCTTTTAGATTTTTTCTGAGCAGATTCCACTACCACAGATTGATGTGGTAACTGTGTTTTTTGAAAACCTGGTGCCTGCTGCACTAGGTAAGTGGTATCTACCCTTTTATTTACTGCTGGGACTGTACATGGGTGTTCCCACACTCGTTGTTGTAGGTCCAACAGAACTTCGTGGATGGGAATAGCCAAAACTTGTTTTGGTGGGTCCACAAATTGTAATACCTCTAAGGTATGCTGTCTTGAATCATCTTCAGTGGAAAGTTTGAATGGAATGGTATCTACCATCTCTTGGACAAAACTTGAAAAGGATAAGTCCTCAGGTGGGGATCTTTTTCTTACTTCAGGTGGTGATGGTTCTGACATGAACTCTTCTGAAGATGTCTCAGATTGTTGCTCATCCCAAGAGTCATCTTCATCTGGATGTTGATATGGAGTTCTTGGGATTGTTTTAGTAGGAATACCTGATGGTCCAGGTAATGGGTCCTCGATGGAGATCATTGGAGGATTTATGTCCATCCGTTTTTGAGGAGTTTTATCGACAACTTTTTGATATTTTTGTGAAAGTCGTCGAAAAAGTGCCAATTCCTGGGCCTCAGTATCTTCCTGCTCTGTAACTGTCGAGGGAAGGATAGGTGTCCTCGAAGTAGATGTCGAGTGTAATGCTCTCGGTGTCGATTCCGTCGACGGTGGTAACATTAAAGCCGGGATTTGGGCGTATATCGACGTCGATGACGTGATTATTTTTGGTGTCGACGTCGATTGAGCCGTCGGAGCCAAAATTGACTCCGGCATCGGTGTAGTCACCGGCATCGGCAAATTTGCCGGCATCAATGTGGAGAACATCGGCATCGACAATGAAGTCGGTATGGTAAGTTGTTCCTTCAGAGCCTGTGAAATCGCTTGACGGATTAATTCCGACAATTCCGGCCGCACAACCGTTGGGAGCAGAGCGGTTGAGGGCGGTGGCGTAGGCTGAAGCACAATTTCCTGACACGTACCTTGTGGCGGCTCTGGTGTCGATATCGGAGTGGAGGTAGGCCGAGGCGTTATTGACTCCGAGGTTTCCTGATTTTTAGGCCGCTTCGCTGTCGAGGGTTCCTGGGAAGCCGAGTCAGACAACGAGGGGCTTCGATGACTGTGTCGATGTTTCGACTTTGATTTTTCTATTGATTTCGTCGACTTCGAGGACGATGAAGGGGACGAGTGGTCTCCCGAAGGTCCCGGTTGAGGTTTTTTAAGTATTACCCTCTTAGTCGCTCCAGCCGGAGACGACTTCGACGACTGCGATGTGGAAGGAATGAGTTGCAGGCTGAATAGATGTTCCATCTTTTCAAGCCTGATTTTCCTAGTTTTTGGAGTCATCTCCGCGCACTGTGGACAGTTATGGACATCATGTTTATTTCCTAAACATATCACACATTCCCTGTGCGGGTCTGTAAGAGACATTTTTCTCATACACACAGGGCATTTTTTAAATCCTGTGGACATTGTGAAATCGACGGCTGTCGATCCGACTGAGGAGAACTTAAAAATATCTCCGAAATCAAAATTTTTTTGACTGGGTTACTTACCGGCCGGCAAGAACAAACCCAGAGAGATTTCTGTGACAGAGAATTTCAAATATACTACTATTAAGTCGAATAACAGTTGAGGTAAACTCAACGGCTCGGGATCCGCGATGCTAGCTGCAGCGCGGAAAAAACGAAGACTGAAGAGAGACACCTGTGGCAGAGAATATCATAGCATGCTGGGCATGCTCAGTGGCCTCACTGGGGCCAGTCAAAAGTTTCTAGAAACTTTGACAGAAAGTTTTCCCGCCTGGGCTCCGTTCAGTGACGTCACCCATATGTGAGGACTAGCATCCTGCTTGTCCTGGGATAATAAAATTATCAGGTAAGAACAAATTTTATCATAAGAACATAAGAAATTGCCATGCTGGGTCAGGCCAAGGGTCCATCAAGCCCAGCGTCCTGTTTCCAACAGAGGCCAAAGCCAGGCCACAAGAAGAACCCATGCTAATGATGCAATTAATAGCAGTGGCTATTCCCTAAGGGGTAGATTTTCAAAAAACGCGAATAAGCGTACTTTTGCTGGCGCATCAGGCGCCAGCAAAAGTACGCTGGATTTTAGTAGATACGCGCGGAGCCGCGCGTATCCACTAAAATCCTGGATCGGCGCACGCAAGGCTATGAATTCTGTATAGCCGGCGCGCGCCGAGCCGCGCAGCCTACCCCCGTTCCCTCCAAGGCCGCTCCGAAATCGGAGCGGCCTTGGAGGGAATCCTCTAATGCCCTCCCCTCACCTTCCCCTCCCTTCCTCTACCTAACCCACCCGCCCGGCCCTGTCTACACCCCCCCCTTACCTTTCTCCGGGGATTTACGCCCCCCCGCGCGCCAGCGGGCCTGTTGTGCGCCGGGACGCGACCTGGGGGTGGGTACGGAGGGCGCGGCCACGCCCCCGGACCGCCCCGGGCCGTAGCCACGCCCCCGTACCCGCCCCCAAAATGCTGCCGACACGCCCCCTAAACGCCGCGACGACCAGGCCCGCCCCCGACACGCCCCCCTCAGAGAACCCCAGGACTTACGCGAGTCCCGGGGCTCTGCGCGCGCCGGTAGGCCTATGTAAAATAGGCTCACTGGCGCGCAGGGCCCTGCTCGCCTAAATCCGCCCGGTTTTGGGCGGATTTAGGCGAGCAGGGCTCTGAAAATCCGCCCCTAAGTATAATTGATTAATAGCCATTAATGGCCTTCTCCTCCAAGAACTTATCCAAACCTTTTTTGAACCCAGCTACACTAACTGCACTAACCACATCCTCTGGCAACAAATTCCAGAGCTTTATTGTGCATTGAGAGAAAAAGATTTTTCTCCGATTAGTCTTAAATGTGTTACTTGCTAACTTCATGGAATGCCCCCTAGTCCTTCTATTATTCGAAAGTGTAAATAACCGAGTCACATCTACTCGTTCAAGACATAAGTACATAACATCATAAGAAAATGCCATACTGGGTCAGACCAAGGTTCCATCAAGCCCAGCATCCTGTTTCCAACAGTGGCCAATCCAGGCCATAAGAACCTGGCAAGTACCCAAAAACTAAGTCTATTCCATGTTACCATTGCTAATGGCAGTGGCTATTCTCTAAGTGAACTTAATAGCAGGTAATGGACTTCTCCTCCAAGAACTTATCCAATCCTTTTTTAAACACAGCTATACTAACTGCACTAACCACATCCTCTGGCAACAAATTCCAGAGTTTAATTGTGCGTTGAGTAAAAAAGAACTTTCTCCGATTAGTTTTAAATGTGCCCCATGCTAACTTCATGGAGTGCCCCCTAGTCTTTCTACTATCCGAAAGAGTAAACAACTGATTCACATCTACCCTTTCTAGACGTCTCATGATTTTAAACACCTCTATCATATCCCCCCTCAGTCTTTCCTCATAGGGGAGTTGTTCCATTCCCCTTATCATGATCTTAAAGACCTCTATCATATCCCCCCTCAGCCATCTCTTCTCCAAGCTGAACAGCCCTAACCTCTTCAGCCTTTCCTCATAGGGGAGCTGTTCCATCCCCTTTATCATTTTGGTTGCCCTTCTCTGTACCTTCTCCATTGCAACTATATCTTTTTTTGAGATGCGGCGACCAGAATTGTACACAGTATTCAAGGTGCGGTCTCACCATGGAGCGATACAGAGGCATTATGACATTTTCCGTTCTATTAACCATTCCCTTCCTAATAATTCCTAACATTCTATTTGCTTTTTTGACTGCTGCAGCACACTGAGCTGACTATTTTAAAATATTATCCACTATGATGCCTAGATCTTTTTTCTGGGTGGTAGCTCCTAATATGGAACCTAACATCGTGTAACTACAGCAAGGGTTATTTTTCCCTATATGCAACACCTTGCACTTGTCCACATTAAATTTCATCTGTCATTTGGATGCCCAATCTTCCAGTCTTGTAAGGTCCTCCTGTAATGTATCAAAGTCTGCTTGTGATTTAACTACTCTGAATAATTTTGTATCATTCGCAAATTTGATAACCTCACTCGTCGTATTCCTTTCCAGATCATTTATATATATATTGAAAAGCACCGGTCCAAGTACAGATCCCTGAGGCACTCCACTGTTTACCCTTTTCCACTGAGAAAATTGACCATTTAATCCTACTCTCTGTTTCCTGTCTTTTAACCAGTTTGTAATCCACGAAAGGACATCGCCTCCTATCCCATGACGTTTTAGTTTTCATAGAAGCCTCTCATGAGGGACTTTGTCAAACGCCTTCTGAAAATCCAAATACACTACATCTACCGGTTCACCTTTATCCACATGTTTATTAACACCTTCAAAAAAATGAAGCAGATTTGTTAGGCAAGACTTCCCTTGGGTAAATCCATGTTGACTGTGTCCCATTAAATCATGTCTTTCTATATGCTCTACGATTTTGATCTTGAGAATAGTTTCCACTATTTTTCCCGGCACTGAAGTCAGGCTCACTGGTCTATAGTTACCCGGATTGCCCCTGGAGCCTTTTTTAAATATTGGGGTTACATTGGCCACCCTCCAGTCTTCAGGTACAATGGATGATTTTAATGATAGGTTACAAACTTTAACTAACAGAATAGAAATTTCATTTTTGAGTTCCTTCAGAACCCTAGGATGCATACCATCCGGTCCAGGTGATTTGCTACTCTTTAGTTTGTTAATCTGGCCTACTACATCTTCCAGGTTCACAGTGATTTCGTTCAGTTCATCTGAGTCATCACCTCTGAAAACCATCTCTGGAACTGGTATCTCCCCAACATCCTCACTGGTAAACACGGAGGCAAAGAATTAATTTAGTCTTTCTGCAATGGCCTTATCTTCCCTAAGAGCACCTTTAACCCCTCTGTCATCTAATGGTCCAACCGACTCCCTCACAAGTTTCTTGCTTTGGATATATTTTAAAAAGTTTTTATTATGAGTTTTTGCCTCTATGGCCAACTTCATTTCAAATTCTCTCTTCGCCTGTCTTATCAATGTTTTACACTTACCTTGACAAAGCTTATGTTTTATCCTATTTTCTTCAGATGGATCCTTCTTCCAATTTTTGAAGGATTTTTTTTGGCTAAAATAGCCTCTTTCACCTCACCTTTTAACCATGACGGTAATCGTTTTGCCTTCCTTCTACCTTTCTTAATGTGCGGAATACTTATGGATTGCGCTTCTAGGATTGTATTTTTAAACAATGTCCAAGCCTGTTGAACACTTTTAACCTTTGCAGCTGCACCTTTCAGTTTTATCTTCCTTTTCCTCCTACTAGACCAGTCCTTACACTTGGGACTTAAAAAGCTATCCCTAGGCTAGATGGGAGGAAGACAGAGCTGCCTTAAGGACCCCTGACCTAAAGGCTGCATCCTTCCTAAACTGTGCACCCAGCCTATAATATTTGAAAAATGAGATTTCACCTAGGGAGACTGTTGTTCATTCTGACCAGGATGATGCCTGCATCTTAGTAAAGCATGCATGGAGCACCACCAGTGCTTGCCAACCCATTGAGTAGGTAGGCCAAGGTGATAACTTCTTAGATTCATCTAACTAATGTGGCCTTGGAAGCTGCTTCTCCCTTATGCAGTCCTCCGAGAAGCATGAACAACTTGTGTGACCGCCTGAAAGGATTCATCATATTTAGGTATCTTGGTAGTACTTGGCACACCAGGGGAGCTGCAGTCTCATCCTTATCCCTAATTTTCTTCTTCTCAAGGCTGGCAGTGATGTTGTCTGATTCAAATGGAAGGGGGATATCGCCTTCAGAATAAATGAGGTCTTAGGACCTGCAGCTCCCAGTTGCTTACTCCCAACCACCAGACTTACCGGCGGGCAGCCCCTTCATTCCAGCAGACCACCACAATTATGCGTACACGGATATGCACACAGCAAGGACCCGGCAATAGATGCCTAGGCACGCGTGCGCCTGAATACGCACATAATAACCGTGCCTTGGTGGGAAAACCACTGCAGTCGCCTCAAGATGTCACCTGCCTTGTTTACATTAGTCTGCTCTGCCCAGCACTCCTTGCCTCGACAACAGGTCTCCTGAGTGATCTGCTCCTTGGTGCATGTTGCTTCTCCTTACATTGCTTACCTGTGGTCCTAGTTCTTTATCTTCTTGTGTTGCTGCTCCTGTTGTGGTTCTGTGTCCTGGTCAGTCTGTCCTTCCTGGTTCCGGTCATTTGTGTCTGTTCTTGCCTCCCCCTGTCTTGCCTTGCTGTTTTGACTTTGGCTTGTTCTCAGACTCTCCTTATTGCCTCCGGGACCAGACTCCTTGCTTTGGACCTGACCTTTGTCTGTCTGTCTGCCCTGACCTTGGGTTCATCTACTGGATTTCATTGACCACTGCCTGCCCCCTACTCTCGCCTTTAACTTGGACTTTCTATCTGGCCATTACTCCAGGGACCCTCCTAAGACCTGCCAGCCGATCGAACCCAAGGGTTCAATCTGCAAAACGATGGTTAGTATAGGTGAAGCTCCTCCCAGTCCCATCTGGTGTACGTTTGCCAGCGGTCAGTGTGGGCCACACAAGCTTGCTCTCCCACTGTGTCAACTGTAGCACCGCACAAGGGTCCACATCCCTAAGATGAGGGTACTGGTTGGAAGGTGACTGACTGAGGCGAAATTACAAGTAGGGTTCTCTGCATGAAAGAGCCTGTAACTCAAAAATGTGCCTAAGAAAGCAGACTGCTACCAGAAAGGTAGTTTTTAATGACAGGTCCTTAATGGACACCTGCTTTAACAGCTCAAAGCGTGCTTCTACTAGAGCCCCGAGAACCAAGTTGGGTTCCCACTGAGGAAAAAGCAGTCTGAAGTGTGGTCATATGCATTTTACTCCTTTTAAAAAGCGCACTATGTTCTTAGCTGGATATGGCTGTAATTTACACCTTCAGCGAACTGAGTGCTAAGCCGTTGTTGGCAGCTGGAGACAGACACTACTGGCAAGGGCCTACAGCCATTCTCTTCTTGTGGCTGAGAATGAGATCATAAAAGGGGTGTGCCCTCTGTCTCCGGCAGCTGAGGAGCAGAGAATTCTAAGTGTTAAAGGCTGGTCTAAGAGAAAGAAAAGGAAGCATCTTTGAGCTAATGGTAAGTCATGAATCACTAGATATTAAATTATGTACATACTGGTAAGGAATAATTGCAGTGACAATATTTTTACCATGCCATCACTTTAAAGCCACAAATGAGCCCTAACCTTTATAAAGAAACTTATTTCTGGTCTGTGGGTATCTATGTGATTAAGCCAATATGGTTTATAGTATACAGATGTATTATAAATAGCAAAACAAGATCTGTATCAAACATATTTCTAATGATTTTATCGTGAAAACATAACCATTTACATAAAAAATGAAAAAGCATTCCAATCAGCAAGTACAAACAATAAAAACTGAAGCATTTTTCATCTAAAAAAAATGACATCAAGCTACAAGCTAAAAATGTTTTATTTTTAAGGTTGCTTCTAAGTAGCATTTTACTATTTTTGAAACACTGGCAATTTGAAGCCCTTCCTCTGTACCGTATGTGATTCCTTACTATTGCTATCTAGAAATTATATTGTCCAATGCAGTTAGATGTCATCTGACAACACAATGAGTCCATAGAAGCTATCTGGAAATAGACGCGAGAGAGCTGCGACACAAAGGAAAGCAAGCTGAGGCAAAACACATAGCACAGAGATTTTTCCAGTGTGCTTGCTTTGTGGAACACTCTTGTTTAACCTTCTCTGAATTATGTTTTAGTGGCTTACTTCAACTGGCCAACTCAGTAGTATCTCTAACAAGTTCATACATACAGACTACATTAAGCCAATGTTCTGGTGTACTACCAACTTCAGCAGTCACCCTATGCTACTGGATAAATGGAATACACTCTGAGGAGAAAAAGGTAATTAGTGGAGTGCCTCAGGGATCAATCCTGTGGCCAGTTCTGTTCAACATCTTTATAAGGGATATTGTGGAGGGTTTAGAAAAACATATGCCTTCTGGAAGATGACAAAAAGATTTGCAATAGAGTAATCATCCCTGAGGAAGAAGACAGAATGAGAATAAATCTAAAAAAGCATGAAAAGTGGTCAAATGCTTGGCAGTTAAGATTCAATGCAAAAAATGTGCAGTCTCGCACATCTGGTGTGCAGAAATATGAGGGAGAGGTATACGGGAGGTGAAGAGCTGACCATCATCCCGGAGTGATTGTGTCTGATGAGCTCATGGTAGTAAAACAGTGATAAAGCAGTGGCCATAACCAGGAGGATGCTTGTATATATAGGGAGAAGTTTAATCACCAGTTAAAAAAAGAAGTGATGCCGCCTCTCTATAAGTCATTGGCGAGACCTCACTGGAATAGTGTGTAAGTTCTGGAGGTTGTATTTCAGAAAGGATAGAAAGGGAAAAGGTGGTTGAGAGAAAGGCAACCAAAGCCGTATGGGGTGTGCACCAAAAGCCATATGATACTGAAAGACCCAAATATGAATACTCTAAAGGAAACAAGAGATTGGGGTGGGCGGGGGGGAGGGGTGATATGATAGAAACATTTAAATACCTGAATGGTATAAATGATGCACAAAAGGCAATCTTTTTTCAATGGAAGAGAAGTTATATAATTAGGGGTCATGATGAGAAGTTTCAAGGGAGGGGGGGGGAACGACTCAGGAACACCAGGAAATGTTTTTTCTCAGAAAGGGTCATAGATACCTACAATGCCCCTACAGAGGAGCTGGTGGAGATAAAAACTTTAGCAGACTTCTAAAATATGTGGGATAAGTACAGAGGTTTTATAGTGGCAACAAGATGGAAATGAAGTACATTAAGATAACCTGCACAGAAAGACAGTTAAAGAAAAAAAAAAAAAAAAAAAGCAGTGACAATTGTATCAAGGATGCAAAGAATATACGGGGTAACATAACAGAACCCCCGGTTTCCTACAACAGATTTTTCAAGATTCTGCAGCAACAGTTAGCAAATTCTGTGGCAGATTTTTATAAATTCTGTGGCAATTATGTCGTTAATTTGCATACTTTTGCATATATTTACAATTTAAATAATGTGATTTTTAATTTATAAAAAATAGTCATTTTCTGATAATTTATTTGGTTCTTTATTAGATGAAAAGGGGACACAGTGATTGGTGCTGGAAAGGAAGGAGTGGAGAGGATCTGGAAATGGGGAAAGAGGTAATCTCAGCGGTGGGAAATGAAGACAGCAGGAGGAATTAACCATTACATATTAACCATGTAATCCGGCGGCACCAGACTTGCCTCTCCAACGGGTCGATACAGTAAGGCCGCAGTAAAAACAGTGCGGCAGTGTCAGGCGCACCCTTCCTCCCCGCACGCACAGTTCTCTAGACCTAGCGCCTGATACTGTCTTCTAATCGCATGCAAATGCATGCCGAGGCTGTGAAGCGTTAGGGAAGGGTTATGCCCGCGCATCCCATTTTACTGTATAGGCGCTTAATACAGCGCCTATACAGTAACCTGGGTGCGCTGGTACCTGTCATTTCAAATGACATTTGAAATGACAGGCACCAGGAAGTGTAAAAAGTGTAAAAAAAAACAAAAAACCAAAAACCTGTGTGTTATATAAAAAATAAAAAAAAATTTTAAATACCTGTCGGAGGGCCGTGGGTCCAGGCGGCCGGTGGGTGGGAGGGCGGGCAGGCAGGCGGCGGCGAGAAGCAAAAAAAGCGGCATCCGGGATCAGCAGCAGCAGCGGGGGGGGGCAGCGGGATCCGGGGCGGCAGCAGGATCCGGGAGCGGCGGGTAGGTAGCAGCGGCAGCAGGGGGGGAGCGGCAGCGGGATCCGGGGGGTCCGGCAGCGGCAGCAGCAGCAAAGAAGCAAAAAAAGCGGCATCCGGGATCCAGGGGTAGCAGCGGCAGCGGGGGGCAGCGGGATCCGGGGGCAGCAGCGGCAGCGGGGGGGCAGCGGGATCCGGGGGCGGCAGCGAGATCCGGCGTGTTCGATCGGGCGGGCGGGTAGGTGGCAAGAAAAGATGGCCGCCTGCACGGGGAAAGCGTGCAATTGGCCGCTGAAGACGTGACGTCACGACGTTTGGCGGCCAATTGCACGCTTCCCCCCGTGCAGGCGGCCATCTTTTTTTGCCACCTACCCACCCGCCCGATCGAACACGCCGCCTCCTACTCGCCCCCCGGATCTCGCTGCCGCCCCCGGATCCCGCTACCACCCCCCCCCCCCCCCCCGCTGCCGCCCCCAGATCCCGCTGCCCCCAGATGCCGCTTTTTTTGCTTCTTTGCTCCCCCCCCCCCCCCCCGCTGCCCCCGGATCCCGCTGCCGCTGCTGCCCCCGGATCCCGGATGCTGCTTTTTTTTGCTTCTTTGCTGCCCCCCCCCCCCCCCCGATGCTGCCCCCGGATCCCGCTGCCCCCCCGCTGCCGCTGCTGCCCCCGGATCCCGCTGCCCCCCCCACTGAATTAGCCATTAGATGAGGGGAGTCCCAAGCTTAGGGTTGCAGCGGAGCATTTTCTGAACAAGCAACGCAGACTCCACCATGAAGAGTAGACTACTGCAAGAATAGGTTGCGCAATATTGCCTGCCTGAATTTACTGTCAGCTCCTGAGAGATTATATTCCATTATTGTCTTGACAAAGTGTGAACTGACGACCAAGCTGTAGCTTTGCAGATGTCTTCAAGAGGCAAACAACAGAAGAGGCCATAACTTTCACACGAGTTTTGACAGAGTCATTGATCTGCATACCTGCTAAGATGCAGCAGTTTTGAATGCATTCTGCTATCTAGTTGGACAATGTCCATTTGGCAACTGGTATATCTAATCCCTAATGTATAAAGGGTTTTCTTCCCTTCATGGACATGAGGTCTTGGAAAGAAGATAGGTAACATAATGGATTGATTGATATAAAAGCAGAGATGCCTTTAGCAGAAACTTCAGGTGAATATGGAGGACTACCCTGTTGTGGAAGAATTGCACGTACGGTGGATAGCAAACATGAGCTTGGAGTTCACAGACTCTCTTCTAGAGGATCTAATAGTTACCAGGAACAGTACCTTCCATGTCATGAACTTAAGCGAAGCTAGACTCTAATAATACAAAAAGAGGCTTCATGAGCTGAGAAAGGACAACATTCAATTCCCATGAAACCAGAGCTTTCTGCATCAGAGGTTTGACATGCCAGAGTACCTCCATAGATATTAGTGGATGAGTATAGATTGGCTTACTGTCCACCATAGCATGGTATGCCACTATGGTGCTGAGACGCACTTGCACTGAATATGTGGCAAGAGATAAATCAGAAAGATTTATTTATTTATTTATTTATTTAAAATGTTTATATACCGACATTCATCAAGGATATCACATCGGTTCACAGTGTAACGCAAACAGACGCCTGGGGTGGCGCTTTACATCGAACAAATATAACATGTTAACAAGAGAGTAATTGAAGGGGGGGAGATATAATGGGAGTATAGCATTAAATATTATAAACAAGATTTGCAAGTATATACAATATGTACATTAATTGGAGATAATATGAAATATAGGCAGACTATGAAGTGAGAGGGGGTAAGGGAGAGAGGGGAGGGGAGGGGAGGGAAAGGAGGGGAGGGTGGCGCGGTGGAGAGGGATAGGGGAAATTAGGTGTATGCTTTAGCAAAAAGCCAGGTCTTAAGCTTCCGCTTGAAAGTTTTTAGGCATTCTTCTTGCCGTAGTTCGACTGGCATTGTATTCCAGAGGGTCGGCCCGGCGATCGATAGCGCACGGGCTCTAGTGGAAGTTAGTTTGTAGAGTTTAGGAGAAGGGATAGGCATGGTGACGAGATGTGGGTGTCTAGTGGGCTTATTAGATTGGTGTAGGCGGAAGGATTCATTAAACCAGTTCATTTCAGGACTGTATAAGGCCTTGTGGATGAGAGAGAGAGCCTTATATTGTATGCGGGATGCTATTGGGAGCCAGTGCAGATCTTTTAGAGCAGGTGTAATATGGTCATGTCTGCGTGAATTGGTCAAAATCCGGGCTGTTGTGTTTTGCAATATTTGAATGGGGTGGATGGCGTTGTTAGGTAGGCCGAGGAGGAGAGAATTGCAGTAGTCGGTTTTGGCGAAGATGGTGGTTTGTAGCACTGTACGGAAGTCAGGGGGATGTAGTAAGGGTTTAAGTTTTTTTAGGGTGTGAAGTTTAAAGAAGCCATCTTTTAGTATGCTACTGATGAATTTCTTCAGCGTGAAGTGACCATCGAGGATGATTCCCAGATCACGGACTTGTTGGGCAAATGGGATATGAGAAGGAGGGGGGGGGATCAGTTGGTTTTGGGGTGAGATGAACATGATTTCAGTTTTAGTGGTGTTAAGAGCTAAGTGGATGGAAGATAGGAGATTGTTTATGGATTGGAGGGTGTCAAGCTGGATGGAGCAAGCACTTTTAGCAAATAATCAGGTTCACAAGAGAATGAATCCAAAGCATTCTGTTGGCACCACAAGGAATATCTATTCCATCTGAAGGCATAATTTCTTCTAGTTGATGGCTTTTTAGATAAGACTATCATCTCGGAGGTTAGCTCAAGATCTACTATTATTGAGCTCTCAACATCCAGACCATTAGGTTGAGGGCTGAGAGGTTGGGATGACAAAGCATTTCTTCGTTTTGAGTCAACAATGTAGAGACCCTTCCCTAGATGTATGGAAGGACTAGATATACTAACCATAACTATCTGAGCCATGCTGGAGCTATGAAGATCAGATGAGCATGATCCTGCAGAAGTTTCTGCACTGTTATGGCAATCAATGATATCAATGGAAAAGCATACATGAGGCTTATTCCCCAGTTCAGTAGGAAAGCATCCTGAGCTAGACTGAGATCACTAGGTAGAATTGAACAAATTGATTTAGTTTCCTATTTTGCTCCAAGGCGAACAGATCCACAGCAGACCCCATAAGTCGAACAGTTTGCTACTAACTGCTATAAGTAATCACTTGTGTGGACGACACACACCTCTGAGGTAATCTGCCAGCATGTTGGAGATCCCTAGCAGAAAAGTGGTTTGTATGATAGCTCTGTTCTTGACTGCCCAATCCCAAATCTTCAGCACATCCTGGCAAAGTCCAGGACCCTATGCCTCCCTGTTTGTTGACATAAAACATAGCAACTTAGTTATTGGTATGAATACGGTTGATAAACAGGAACTGAGAAATGATTCAGATTGTGCCCAGGTTTCTTTGACAGGAAAGAAAGATTGTATGTCATCAGCACAGAGTCTGAAGTAGATACCAAGATTGGAAAGGATGCAGCACAGAGGAGTTAGATGTTAAATAAAGATGCGGAAAGAGCAGATCCTTGCAAAACACCAGAAAGTTAATGATCCCAAGATGAGGATTGAGACTGAATTGATACCTGTTGAGTTCTATTAGAAAGATATGAAGTAAACCAGGAAAGAACAGCACCAGAAATCCCAAGTGTGCATAACCTGAATAGAAGAATTTGGTGATCCACAGTGTCGAAAGAAGAAATTTCGAGAAGACACAGAAGAAATGCTGAACCTCTATCGAATCCCCTTTCCCACAGTGCCAAATGTAGAAAGAATAAGCAATTCTGTACTGTAATGTTTTCTGAAACCAAATTGGTATTGGTCAAGGATGCTATTAACTTCTAGAAAGTTGTTGACCTGGTGCAGAACAGCCGTTTCCACTATTTTTGCTAAAAATTGTAATGAAGAAATGGGGCAGTAATTTTAAAGTACAGTGGGATCAGCAGAAACTTTTTTGATTGTTGACCGGATTGTTGTGTAAAGGAATCTAGAAGAGAGCCAAACTGTAATGAAGAATTAGTGAAATTAGTTATGAAAAAGGCTATATCTAAATTTAATGCTTTTAATAGCGTTGTAGAGCATAGGTTAAGCAGGTTAGGAGAGGGATTTGTTTTATTAATAAGACGCATAATATCCGCCTCTGAGACAGCTTCAAATGTATCCCAAGATGGTCCATCAAAAATTAAATCAAACATAATATTAGTTACAGTAGCGAAGCTGGTAGTCATTTTTGGTTTGTAATTAAAATGTAATGCAAATGACTCTGCTTTGTTCTTGCCTAGGAAGCATCTGGCAAAATGGCTGCAGAGTTGCGTGTGACTATTTTTTTTAACAGAAGAATCTAAAGCAGTGATGGCTAACCTATGACACACATGTCAGAGGTGACATGCCGAGACGTTTTTGCTGACACGCGCAGCGTTTCATGGACTATCGGGAATTTTTTTTTTTTTTTTTTATCTGCTGCGCAGAGCCTTTTTTTTTTTCGGCTGCGCCAACCCTTTAAAATTAGGTTTTTAGTATCCCCCACCCTCCGGACCCCTCCACCCCCCCTCCCCAATGCCCCCAGGCACAGGGAGGCTCATTCGGCGCAGCGATAGGCAGGGCCGTGGTGAGGCTCACGTCACCACGGCCCGAAGAAACAGATCGCATTTAAACGCGCTGATGCTCCTCCTCCTTCCTGCCTGTGCAGCCCCGGAAGTAAACGTTGCCGGAGCCGCGTGGGCAGGAAGGAGGTGAAGCATCAGCGTGTGCAGAAGAGGAGCAGCACTTGTGCTTACGGGCCGTCGCGAATTCCAAGTCGCAGCAGCCCGAGAAGAGGAAGAGGCCCGGTAGCAGGGCCACTGCGGCCCGAAAAGATCAGGGCCGCTGCAGGGCCCATCCTGCGGTGACCCGCGAAGAGGAGGCCCAGAGATGAGAGAGAGGCTGAGGGTCTGTAGTGTGTGTGTGTGTGCGTGTATGAGATGAGTTGAGAGATTGAGAGTGAGGACCTGAATGTTTGCAGAGACAGCATGTGCTTGAGCAAGACAGCATGTGAGAGAGAGAGAGATAGAGAGCCTGTGTGGGAGAGTCAGACAGCATGTGCCAGTGAGAGACTGTATGTATGAATGATTGTATGAGAGAGAGCATGTGAGAGTGAGAGCCTGTGTGTGTGTGAGAGAGAGAAATGCATGTGAGAATGAGAACCTGACTGTGTGTTTGAGGGAAGAAGATGGAGGGAAAAGAAACAGAAAAAAAGACAATATAAAAGGAATTGGCAAAAAAAATAAGAAAGGGAAGATGGGGAAAAAAAAGCCTGTGACCAACTAATTAGAAAACTAAGATCAGACAGCAAAGGCAAAAAAAAATATAGATTACTTTTTAGTGATTGGCACATGTAATCTTTGGGAATGTGCAAGAATAGCACTTTCTCTACGGATCTCACAATGTACGAGATCAGCATGGAGAAAGTACAAGCCCACAGGGCCTGCACAGAGGAGGCAGCAGAATGGACTTCAGTGTCAGTAGCAGCAAACGGCACCTCCCCAATAGCCATGTGGCAGCAGTGACAGTGGCAGTAGAGGAATGAGAGAGGTTCCAAGGTTGCTGGCAAAAGAGAGGGGGGTCTGCATTTAGTGTGTGGCATGTGTATGAATGGGACTCTGCCTGGGGGGTGTATGTGTGTGAATGCATGGGTGCCTGCCTGGGGGTCTGTGTGTGTGAGAATGAATGTGTGCATGCCTGGGGGATGGGGAGGGAGAGGTGTGAAAATGAATGGGAGCCAATAAAAGAAACAGACTGACAGATGAAGTTTGTAACTCTTGCTTGGGCTTGAAGTGTACGAAATACCAACCTTCAATTGAAGATTTAGCCAATGAAATTCAGCAACAAAAAAGTCACTAAGCAGGTAAGGTAAAGAATTATTTGTTTTTGCTTTATTAATAAATACAGTACATATATTAAAATTATAACTTATTAATTAGAGCTACAAATATCACAAAATTATGGATTTTTCTAGAAGTGACACACCACCCGAGTTATGCTCGGGTTTTTTATGAATTTTGACACACTGAGCTCAAAAGGTTGACCATCACTAATCTAAAGCTTTAGAATTGTTTAACACCAGGGAGAGTCTGGAATAAAAGTAAGCTTTTTGGCGCGTGTTAATTGCATCTTGATAATCAGAGTGTTAATCTAAATAAGTTTGTCAGCAGTGTTAGGTGTTCGCTGCCATTTCCTTTCTATTCTTCTCAACTCACACTTCTTTTCCCTCAGGTTACTGTTAAATCATGGGGCAATATTTGTTCTTCTGTTGTAGACAGGTTTTAAAAGTATAAGTTTGTCAAGTGTGGAGGACAAGGAAGTATTCCAGTGTTCTAGGAACTCTTCCGGATGGTTACAAGAGTTATTCTCTAATTTAGGTCTTAAATCTAAAGCTAATTTATTGAGGTTCTATATAGCCCCTCTTCATCACAGGTGCAGGGTTATGAACAATCCCCTGTTTCTTGTCCACAGGGGTGAGTGAGGAGGACAAAAAAAAAATGGTGTCACTCCAGAGAATTTTTAAAGCAGAGACACCAGACTTATCTATAAAGAAATCGGCTAAATTAGTAAAAATCAAGTACAGACAATAGCCTTTGTTGTGTGTAGGATTAGATACAATTTGAAACCATCCACAGGAGGAAAGGGTATCAGTTAGAATTTGCGCAACACTGGATAAAGGTAAGACATCAAAATGTAAATTGAAATCTCCAAAGATGATAGTTTTAACAGGGTCGGTATCCAGATTTAGAATAGATTCAAGGAGACTAATCTGAAACCAACTTTCTTCAAGAGACCAAGTACCCTGGGTTCGAAAGGATCTTCCCATCCTTTGGTGGAGGCATCCTTCGCCAGTTTTACTTGATGAGGGAATGTTTGGAGAGGGGTTCTTTTTTTTTTTTTTTTTTTTATTAATATGTTCTTTATTGACCATTTGAACAGTACACTGTAATAAATATATTACAATCGCCACAGTAAATAACAATGGTCAAAAATGTGTTTATAAATGTTTGTAACACCCCCACCCACCCCTTCTCTTCTTGTTCATCGTAGCCCTTCAATTAAATACAAGAAAATACAATAATGTATAAGACGACCAAAATATACAGTTAAATGACTAAAGAAATACATAAATAAAAGGTGTATGTGATGTTTTTTCATTTTCTGCTGTGTTCTGTAAGAAAATTAGAAAGTTACTAAACACACCATGTCATGCTATTGGTAGAGAACCTACCATTAACTCTCTCCATTATATAGGTGAATTCTGTAACCATGTTCTCATGTATCTCCATACTGCGTGAAAAGCATTTAATTTATCCTGCTTCACAGCTGTCAAGTGAGCCATCTGGTATTGGGTATAGAGCCTATGGATCACAATAAATATTGTTGGAGGTAGAGGTTGTTTCCAAGCCTTTGCAAGTTTTCTCCTTGCTGCTATAAAGACTTGGGAGCAAATGTTTTGGGTATGAATGTCAAGGCCTGGGATTGGATTATTTAACAGAGTATATATGGGATTCATATTTCCTACACCATCTATTAACTTGGCTAGCCACATATAAATCTCTTTCCAAAAAGGAATCATCTTCGGACAGTGCCACCAGATATGTATAAAAATCAGCCTTTTGACCACAATTCCTCCAGCACATATTCGAGGTCTTTGGAAACATGTTATGGAGTTTAACTGGTGTGAGGTGCCAGCGATAAAGGATTTTGTACCAGTGCTCCTGAATGGTAGCAGATATCAAAGCCTTTGCTATTATATGAAACACCGTATCCCAGTCAGCATCTTCCATCTCTTCCCCCAAATCCTGGTTCCATGCCTGTATGTGTGGGAATTAGAAAGGGGAATGTGTGTTCAGGAGGGTATATATATCTTAGAAGTGACACCTCGTATCTTATCCGAATGTTCACAATAATTTTTAAGCATAGATTTAAATAGTCTTAGAGATTTCGCTTAAATCAAGGACAGTAAGAAGTGTTTAACCTGGGCGTATGCTAAGCAGTTCCTCGAATCTAGAGTGTATGTATCTGACAAAACTGCTCAGTCTATTATGCTACTGTCTTTTAATAGTTGCCCTATCTGAATAAGATCGTGAGCTGTCCAATCTTTAAAGTGGGAATGTCCCATTCCTCCGAGGAAACGTGTTATGAAATAATTGAGAAAGATGGAAGTAGTTAAAGGATCCCACTAATTTAGCTTTCCATTGTCTCCATACTTTCAAAGTATTGCCTAATGCTGGTGATACATATGCCAGCGGCCTTATTGTGGTCTGGGCTGCCAAGGGATCGCTTGCAGCGGCATTGTCCCTACCTGTATCTGTTCCAATCACCACACTGTTTAATTTCAACCTTATTGTAAATATCCACTAATGCTCTGAGCTGTGTTGCTGCAAAGTACCAGAGCAAATTTGGAGCCCCCAACCCTCCCGCGATCTTGAGAAGAAATAATACTGCTCATGCTAACCTTAGAGGCCTTTTTTTTACAGATTAAGCTGTATATTATTTTCTGCCACTTCATCAAGATAGTTGCTGATATGTAGATGGGTATTGTGGAGAAGAAGTATAGTAAACGAGCTAAAATATTTACCTTAATGATCGCTATACGGTCCAAACATGACAAGTGTTCCAAGAGTTTACATTTTTATCAATTTTTCTCCACAGTGGTGTATCATTTAAAGCAAAGAGATCAGCAATACATGGTCCAATTTGTATACCCAGATATTTAATGGACGATTTCGCCCAGCCAAATGGATATTCATGTTTTATACTAGCTATAGCAGTACCTGGGAGATTAATATTCAAGAGCTCAGATTTTTCATAATTTACTTTAAAACCCGAAACATTATGGAATTGTTCTAATTCTCTCACCACTCCCGCGAGTGACCTCTCAGGTAACTAAAATGTCATCGACAAACAATGACAGCTTGAAGTGTAGATCTTGGATCTTCACCCCATTAATGTGGTCTGATAAACGAACCTTCATCGCAAACGGTTCCAGAAATAGGGCAAACATCATGGGGGATAATGGACAGCCTTGCCTAGTACCTCATTGTATGTTAAAGCTAGGTCCATATCCTCCGTTCACCTTCACCTGTGCTTTTGGTGAATTGTAAAGTTTTACAATCCACTGTTGGAAAAATCTTCCAAATAGCATTTTTTGTAATACTTTAAAGAGAAATGGCCAATGTACAAGGTCAAAGGCCTTTTCCACGTCAATTGATAATAAGGCTGCTGGTATCTGTTTATGTTGACCCTAATCTATTAAGTCCACTACTTTTCTTATATTATCGCACGCCATTCTGGAAGGAACAAATCCCACTTGATCGTTATTAACCAACCGAGGGATAATTATTTTTAGTCGTTCAGCTAGTATCCTCGCCAAAAGTTTGAGATCCAAATTTATTAATGAGATGGGTGGAAGAAGTCTCTGCCAGCATATGTGGGAGCACATCTCTTGCCTGAGCATACACTTTCTTTAGTTAATCATGTAGCTTATTAGCATATTGGAGGGAGTTTCTGTTTTGCAGGTGGTTTTAGATCTCCATGTTCCATGCCAAGTGTCCTTGAAGCAGTTGGGCATAATCTCTTATTTCCATCTATGAGAAAGTAATTGTGTTCATGCCATCATCCAGAAGTGCATACTGGAACAAATGTGGAAAGAGGCTTACAACCCTTAACCTGTCTGATTAGGCCTAACTATTAATGCAAATTTAATGTTCATGTTTAACCCAGTATTGTACTAACCTTAATGCTTCCTCTCAAGGTATGTAAGAGAACGGATAGGAACTGGCATGACTGAAGATACCTAATCAGTACAATTTGCTTATGACATCAAGGGTATGCTTTGGGCCCATCCTTTGTGAATCTCCCATCTCTGCCTGCAAAACAGGAAATTCCCAGAATATTTAGAGAAGGGAAATTTAAAAAAGCAGGATTGGCTCAATGTTTTCCTCATAATTTGGGGTTACTTTGATACATTTTTCTCTGATCTGCTTCAACAGTATGCAAATATATAATATGCTATCATTGTGGATACTCTAAAAACCAGATTGGTCTGCAGCTCTTAAGGACTGATATTCAACAGTTCCCTTCAGGCAATAAAACAAGCTACCTCTGTAGCAAAAAGTTATGGTAGATTTTATTTCTTTTCATGTTAGTCATTTTCAAAGAAAATGTTAATATAGTTTAATAAAATAATCATTTTCGGTGTAAGATACTAAACCAGGGGCGGCCAACTCCAGTCTTTAGAGCCACAAATGGGCCAGACCTTCAAGATATCCATATTGAACATGCATGAGATAGAGTTCATGCACTTCCTCCATTGTATGCAAATCTCTCTCATGCATATTCATTGTGGATATCCTGAAAAACTGGCTTGTTTGTGGATCTCAATAATCAAAGCTGGCCACCCCTCTACTAAACTTTTTAATGGTTTCAAAACTAGCAGTAATAATTTTGTTAGCTTAGCCATTACTTAATCTTCAGAAAACTTAATACATTTAAAGGCACATCTTTGACTTCTCTCCATCAAGATCTGGCTGATTGCAAAAACCAACTGATCAGAAAGCCAGAATTAATTCTACAATAACTAACAGGAAGAACACTTCTCCTGCCAAAGGGAGAGCCAAATATGTCCAGAAACTATCAACCAACAACCTGTTTGCCTACAGCTGGTTCACTGCAAATCAATGCAGTTAGAATATATCACCACATTAGTTCCATATGCTCTTCTTTTGTTATCTTTCTGGGCTATTGCCAAGATTTTATTAGAATCAAAGATCAGTGATGCTGAATAAAGCTATTATGACCAGCTGAATGCATAGTCAAAACCTTAATAAAGAAAGAGAAATGTCTTACCTGTTAATTTCCTTTCCTTTACTTCTGCTACACCCATCCAGAACCTATGGGTTTATCCTCCCATCCAGCCAAATGGAGGCAGAGTTCTAATTTTTTTTTTAATTACATCACTAGAACATAAGCGCAGATTAGAACCAACTCAGCTAGTTTACTACTGTCAAAGCTAAAAAATTAACAATTAAAATTATATTAGAAAAATTCTCAAATACAAAATTCCTAAATATTAAACCTGAATTGCCACAGCTTAAAAGCTGAATCTAAGAAGAATTAAAATGTACTGAAATGCAATTCATATATGAAGGAAATAATTCCCAAAGTCTAAAAAAACATCCTAAGTATGGGTCTTATTAAAAATGATTACATTTATAGAGCTATAATAGGCCTTCAGGTATACTTAATTACATCAACAAATTCAAATGCTAAAATGGTGCAGAAACACAAAAGCAAGCAACCATCCTGTTTCAGTCCTTAAGTTATAACATCCGTTCCAGCAAATAAAGGGAATGACCATTACACGAAAATAAAGAAGCTACAGAATAAGCAAGACAAGAAAAGAAACTCTTTAAAGAATCAGACTAGCAAACAAGGAAGGATAATTGACAAAAGCATAAATACAGTGGGGTAGATTTTCAAAGGGGTACGCGTGTAGGATACGTGCGTACCCCCCAAAAACCTACCCCAAACCCCCCTGCGCGCACCGAGCCTATTTTGCATAGGCTCGGCGGCGCGCGCAAGCCCCAGGACGTGTGTAAGTCCCGGGGCTTGCATGGAGAGGCGTGCCGGGGGGCGTGGCGGTCGTGACGCGGCGTTTCAGGGGCGTGGCGTGGGTGACGCGACGTTTCGGGGGCGGCGCTGCGGGCGTGTTTTCGGCCCAGGGACGTTCCGGGGGCGTGGCCGCGCCCTCAGGAACAGCCTCCGGGTCAGGTGATGGCACGCCAGCAGCCCGCTGGCACGCGCAGATTTACATCTGCCTCGGGCAGGCATAAATCCGGCGATAAAGGTAGGGGGGTTTAGATAGGGCTGGGGGGGGTGAGTTAGGTAGGGGAAGGGAGGGGAAGGTGAGGGGAGGGGTGAGGGGAGGGTGAAAGAAAGTTCCTCCGAGGCCGCTCCAATTTCGGAGCAGCCTCGGAGGTAACGGAGGCAGGCTGCGCGGCTCGGCACACGCAGGCTGCCCAAAATTGGCAGCCTTGCGCGCGCCAATCCCAGATTTTAATGGCTACGCGCGTATCTATTGAAATCCCGCGTACTCTAGTTCGCGCCTGGTGCGCGAACAAAAGTACGCGTTCGCGCTAAATTATAAAATCTACCCCAGTGTGAACTACAGAGAACTCCTTCAGCAAACCCACATAAGAATATAAGAAGTTGCCATACTGGGTCAGAACAAGGGTCCATCAAGTTCAGCATCCTGTTTCCAACAGTGGACAATCCAGGTTACAAGTACCTGGCAAGTACTCAAACATTAAGTAGATCCCATGCTACTAATGCCAGTAATAGCAGTGGCTATACCGTAAGTCAACTTGATTAATACAGTTTATGGACTTCTCCAAGTACTTCTCCAATTCTTTTTAAAAATCAGCTACACTAACTGCACTAACCACATCCTCTGGGAACAAATTCCAGAGCTTAATTGTGCGTTGAGAGAAAAATAATTTTCTCTGAGTTGTTTTAAATGTGCTACTTGTTAACTTCATGGAGTGCCCCCTAGTCCTTCTATTATCCGAAAGAGTAAATGACAGATTCCCCCTCATAGGGGAGCCATTCCATCCCCTTTATCATTTTGGTTACCCTTCTCGGTACACCTTCTCAAGTGCATCCATATCTTTTTGAGATGAGACGACCAGAACTGAACACAGTACTCAAGATGCAGTCTCACCATGGAGTGATACAGAGGCATTATGACATTTTCTGTTTTATTCACCATTCCCTTCTTAATAATACCTAACATTGTTTTTTTGACTGCCACAACACACTGAACCAATGATTTCAATGTACTATCCACTATGATCTCTAGATCTTTTTCCTGGGTGGTAGCTCCTAATATGGAACCTAACATTGTTACAACATGGGTTATTTTTCCCTATATGCATTAACTTGCACTTGTCCACATTAAATTTCATCTGCCATTTGGATGCCCAATCTTCCAGTCTTGCAAGGTTCTCCTACAATTTATTACAATTCGCTTGTGATTTAACTACTCTGAATAATTTTCTATCACTGCAAATTTGATTATCTCACTTGCATTCCTTTCCAGATCATTAATAAATATATTGAAAAGCACCGGTCCAAACACACACCTCTGAGGCACTCTACTGTTCATCCTTTTCCACTGAGAAAATTGACCATTTAATCTTACTCTCTATTTCCTGTCTTTTAACCAGTTTGTAATCCACAAAAGGACATCACCTCCTATCCCATGACTTTTTAGTTTTCTTAGAAGCTTCATATGAGGGACTTTGTCAAACGCCTTCTGAAAATCAAAATACACTACATCTACTGGTTCACCTTTATCCAAATGTTTATTAACCCCTTTAAAAAAATGAAGATTTGTGAGGCAAGACTTCCCTTGGGTAAATCCATGCTGACTGTGTTCCATTAAACCATGTCTTTCTATATGCCTTGTGATTTTGATCTTTAGAATAGTTTCCACTATTTTTCCCAGCACTGAAGTCAGGCTCAGCAGTCTATAGTTTCCCGGATTGCCCCTGGAACCCTTTTTAAATATTGGAGTTACAATGGCCACCCTTCAGTCTTCAGGTATAATGGGTTACAAATTTTAACTAATAGTTATGAAATTTAATTTCTGAGTTCCTTCAGAACCCTGGGGTGCATACCATCCAGTCCAGGTGATTTGCTACTCTAGTTTGTCAATCTGGCCTACTACAATCTTCCAGGTTCACAATGGTTTGGTTCAGTTCATCTGAGTCATCACCTTTGAAAACCATCTCCAGAATCGGTATATCCCCAACATCCTCATTAATAAACACAGAAGCAAAGAATTAATTTAGTCTTCCTGCAATGGTCTTATCTTCCCTAAGAGCCCCTTTAACCCCCTTGGTCATCTAACGGTCCAACCTACTCCCTTGCAGGTTTCCTGTATCCTATGTATTCTAAAGGTTTTTCTCATGAGTTTTTGCCTCCATGGCCAACTTCATTTCAAATTCCTCTTAGCCTGTTATCAGTGTTTTACACTTAACTGGACAATGCTTATGCTTATTCCTATTTTCTTTAGATGGATCCTTCTTCCAATTTTTGCGGGGATTTTTTTTTTTTGGCTAAAATAGCCTCTTTCACCTCACCTTTTAACCATGCTGGTAATCGTTTTGCCTTCCTTCCATCTTTCTTAATGCGTGGAATATATCTGGACTGCACTTTTAAGATGATATATTTAAACAATGTCCACGCCTGTTGCACACTTTTAACCTTTGCAGCTGCACCTTTACATTTTTTTTAAATCTATTTTCCTCATTTTATCAAAATTTCTTTTTTGAAAATTTAGTGTTAAGAGTTGTAAATTTACATATTGTCCCCTTGCAGTCATTAGTTCAATTTTGATCATTTATGATCACTATTGCCAAGATTGGATCAATGGTTGAGAAGTGAATTCAAACCTATGGATGAAAGATTGGTAACTGCAGCAAAGAATAGTGGACGGCAGACAAGATGGTTCATAGCCAGCATAGAAAAGACTGGGGAAACGGACAAATTCAGATTCCACGGAACAGAACTGGAATCAGGTACACATCTTATTGCAGGATGTGATGTGCTGATGTCTGAAGGACTGTATGCAGAAAGGCACAATAAAGCAGCATGGCTTATTCATTGGAATCTGTGTAAACATTATAACATTGACGTACCTAAAAGAAAATTATTCCTTACCTGCTAATTTTCGTTCCTGTAATACCATGGATCATTCCAGACGATGGGTTATGTGCCCTGTCCAGCAGATGGAGTCAGAAACAGATTTCTGGGGGAGGTGCTACACTACGTCACCACCCTCATCATCATCCCCAGTATCTAGCCTAGCAAAGCCAAGCCCAAGAGGAAGAGAGGGATCAAGTAAATGTATTAACTAAAATTTAAAGTTTGAAAAACTGTTAAAGAACAGAATGATAACCTCAACAGAGAACTTATTAACACATAAATATTTGAACAAAACAACTTTGAGTGCTAGAGTGAGTAGAAAAATAAGGAGAGCATAGTCGAGCAGAGATAGCCCACCTTAATTAAAACTTTCAATAGTAATGGGAGGGTGTCTGGAATGATCCATGGTATTACAGGAACGAAAATTAGCAGGTAAGGAATAATTTTCTTTTCCCTGTACATACCAGGATCATTCCAGACGATGGGATGTACCCAAGCTTCCCTCTTATGGGCGGGCCGTGGATAGCCCTGCTCGGATGACTCGATCCCCAAAAGAACCGTCTGATGATGTGGAAACATCCAGACGATAGTGCCTTGCGAAAGTATGGAGAGACTTCCACGTCGCCGCTCTGCAAATCTCCTGGACTGAAACAGAGCTAGACTCTGCCCATGATGCTGCCTGTGCGCGAACGGAATGGGCTTTAACCCCCAAAGGAGGTTGCTTACCGGCCCCAATATAAGCCGAAGCAATTGTCCCCTTCAGCCAGCGAGCAATAGACGTTTTGGATGCCATGTGACCCTTCCTGGGGCCCGACCAGAGAACGAAGAGATGGTCGGAAAGACGAAAATCATTGGTAACTTCCAAATAACGCAACAGACATCGCTTTACATCCAAAAGACGTAAATCCCTGGGTTCGTTTGATTTGAAGGAAGGCAACTCAACTGACTGATTGAGGTGGAAGGCCGAAACCACTTTAGGAAGAAAAGATGGGACCGTGCGGAGAGACACGCCGTCATCTGAAAAACGGAGATACGGTTCTCGACAGGATAGTGCCTGTAGTTCTGAAATGCGTCGCGCTGAACAGATTGCCACCAAGAAGATAGTTTTAAAAGTCAGATCTTTAAGAGAGGAAAATCTTAAGGGTTCAAAAGGTGAACCGCTAAGTGCTCGTAAAACTAAGTTCAGATTCCAGGACGGACAAGGAGGACGTAACGGAGGCTTCAAGTGACGCACCCCTCTAAGGAAGCGACCCACATCCGGATGAGAGGAGAGACGCGATCCTTCGCCACTATATAAGAGGGCGCCCAAAGCCGCGACCTGTACTCGAAGTGAGTTGTAAGAGAGACCGAGATCTAGTCCTTCCTGAAGGAAGGAGAGAATTTGAGATACGGAAGCATTGGTGGGGTGGATGTCGTGAGATCCGCACCAATTTTCGAAGACCTTCCAAACTCTTATATAAGTGACTGAAGTAGATCTCTTACGAGCTAGTAATAGAGTCGAAAATGACCTTCCTCCTGGTAGCCTCTGTACCTCAGTTTGCGCCTCTCAAAAGCCAGGCCGCTAGACAGAAGCGATCGGCCTGCTGTAAAAATATGGGTCCCTGCCGAAGTAGGCGTGGAATGTGGCTGAGACGTAGAGGGCCTTCCATGGTTAGGAGAAGAAGATCCGCAAACCACGGTCGACGAGGCCATTCCGGCGCCACTAGGACCACTGGACCGTGGTGATTCTCGATTCTTCGAATCACTTTTCCCACGAGAGGCCACGGTGGAAAGACAAAGTAGGATGTTCCGCGGCCAAGGCAGGGCTAGAGCATCGATTCCTTCTGCGCCGTGTTTCTCTTCTGCGGCTGAAGAAACGCGGAGTCTTTGCATTGCTTGCTGTGGCCATGAGATCCAGGTGGGGAGGACCCCATCGGGAGATTATCAAATCCATTGCCTCCCCCGAGAGTTCCCATTCTCCGGGATCCAGGCGTTGACGACTTAAGAAGTCTGCCTGTATATTGTCTACTTCCCGCTATGTGGGAGGCTGCCAAACGCAACAGATGCCTTTCCGCCCAGAGCATTAATTTGTCCGCTTCCAAGGATACTTGAAGACTTCGTGTGCCCCCCCTGTCTGTTGATGTAAGACACCGTGGTCGGATTGTCGGAAAGGACCCTGACAGCTCTGTGAAGCAACCGAGGAAGGAACCCTTTTAACGCCAGACGTACCGCTCTGGTCTCCAGACGATTGATGGGCCACCGGGATTGTTCCGCCGTCCATTGACCTTGTAGAGAGCTCTCCTGACAGACCGCCCCCCATCCTGATAGACTGGCATCCGTGGTGACCACTATCCATTCTGGTATGTCCAGAGATACTCCTTGAGCTAGGTTTCGGTATTCTAGCCACCAGTGGAGACTGTGGACGGTATCCATCGGAATTGGGAGTACCATCTGGTAGTCTTGTGAGGACGGTTTCCATCTGGAGAGCAGAGACCTTTGAAGAGGGCGGAGGTGGGCAAAGGCCCAAGGAACAAGATCGATAGTGGAGGCCATCGTGCCCAGAAGCTGAAGGTAATCCCATGATGTGGGTTCTTGAAGATCCAAGAATCGGAGAACCTGATCGCGAAGGGACTGAGCCCTTTCTTTCTTGAGGAATACCATGCCCTGTTTCGTGTCGAAATGTGCTCCCAGGAATTCCAGGGACTGGGAAGGAACTAGGTGACTCTTGGCATAGTTGACAATCCACCCGAGAGACTGGAGCATGCGGAGCACTATTCTGACCATCCGGCAACCCTGGTCCCATGACTTCGCTCGTATGAGCCAATCGTCCAGGTAAGGGTGTACCAGAACGCCCTGCCGGCGCAATGCAGCTGCCACCACTACCATGATTTTCGTGAAGACTCGTGGAGCCGTCGCTAGACCGAAAGGTAAGGCCCGGAACTGAAAATGTTGACCTAAGATCTTGAATCTTAGGTAGCGCTGATGATCCTTGAGAATAGGAATATGCAAGTAGGCCTCGGTGAGATCCAAGGAAGCTAGAAATTCTCCTCGATGTACCGCTGCTAGAACCGACCGAAGAGTCTCCATGCGAAAACGGGGGATTCGTAGAGACCTGTTCACCATCTTGAGGTCCAGGATGGGACGAAAAGTACCCTCCTTCTTTGGGACAACAAAATAGATGGAGTAATGACCTCGACCCCAATCGTAGGGAGGGACTGGTGAAATCGCTCCAAGTGCGGAAAGTCGGTCGAGAGTGGAAGCGACAGCTTCTTGCTTGTAACTGGATCCGCAAGGAGAGAAAAGGAACCTGTCTCTGGGAGGATGGACAAAATCCAATGCGTAGCCGTGCTTTAGAATATCCAGGACCCACTGGTCCGATGTAATTTGGACCCACTCGCTGTAAAAGAGAGAGATCCGGCCCCCCAGCCGGGGAACCGGGTCGTGGGTCCGACTGGCATCATTGGTTTGTCTTGAAGGAGGAGGAATTAGAGGAACCCCGTCCCTGACCCTCCCTGCCGGGACGGCGCCCTCGAAAGGGCCTGTTCCAGGAACCTGAACGTGAGGATGGGTTCCGAGGAGCTTGTTGACGAGTGTTTCGTGTCCTCCGCTGATTCCTGTATCGAGATCTGGAAGAAGAGTAGGAAAACCTTGAGGATCGTGGACGATCTTCCGGAAGCTTATGCACTGAATTCTCATTCAAAGATTTAATGATCTGATCCAAATCTTCCCCAAAAAGAAATTTACCCTTGAAGGGAAGGGATCCCAGGCGCGTTTTAGAGGATGCGTCCGCGGACCAGTTTCGCAGCCAGAGAAGGCGTCGAGCTGAGACTGCCGCTACCATGGAACGGGCGAGGACTCTGAGTAGGTCATAAAAGGCATCCGCCCCATATGCCATCACGGCTTCCAGCCGATCCGCCTGTAGGGCCTCAGCATCTGGTAACTCCTGCGAGGTAAGCAACTGCTGTACCCAGCGTAGACCTGCTCTCTGAGCAAGAGCACTGCAAATGGACGCTCGCATGCCTAGTGCGGAAACTTCAAAAATCCTTTTGAGAAAGACTTCCAATTTTCTATCCTGAGTGTCTTTCAGAGCCGTACCTCCCGTGACCGGTATGGTAGTGTGTTTGGTCACTGCTGATACAGCCGAGTCCACGGCGGGAACTTTGAGGATGTCCAGAAAATCCTGTGGGAGTGGGTAGAGCTTCTCCATAGCTCTACTAACTCTGAGGGTTGCCTCAGGAGTATCCCACTCACGGGAAATGAGTTGGAGAAAAGAAGGGTGAGTGGGAAAAGACTTGGCCAAAGGCCTTAAACCCGCAAGGAGAGGGTCACCTTTCCTTACGTTTGGTTGTGGTCCAACAGGCTCAGGAGGGGGGTCGATGTCCATTTCCGTCAAAATATGAGGGATCAGGTCCTCCAATTCCTCTGACTGGAAAATACGTAGAATCCTTGGATCATCTCCCTCCAGATGAGAAAGCAAAGTGGGATCATCTCCCGAAGGATCTCCCGGAGGGTCCCCCCCTGAGCACGAAACCGGGGGTGGAGGTACAGCTGAGGGATCCTTGGAAGGCTGAGGTGGAGCGCCAGAAGGAGAGGAAATCCCTTGGGAGGGGGAATCCCCCTGCAATGATGAAAGGCGGGCCAACTTTGGGGGAGGGGGGACAGAGAAGTCTGAAGAAGCATCCCTGAAATGCAAAAAAGCTTTGTGCATCAGAACAACGAACTCCGGTGAAAAAGCAGAAAATCCTCCGGAGGGGGCCCCTGAGGCCTCACCCTCTCGGTGACTGGGGTCTGCTGAGGTCCGCTGAGTTCTCGAAGGGAGTGCTGAAATAATCGGGGAGTCCTCCTCTGATAACCCCGCTTCCGAGTCTGACATTAAAATGGCTGCCGTTTCTGTGCTGAGCGGGAACGGGGCCTGTCTTTTTCTCAAATCGCGGTCCACTATTCCCTCGGCGTCCCCCTCAGCCGGACATGTTTCCCCATCGGGGAGGCAGCCCGAGCAACGCCCCTCCCTAACGATTTTAGCTCCCTGTCGGCCGCATATTACACAGGCCGCCGGGCGCGGCATTGAAAAACAATGAGGGGGGAGGGGCGAATAAGCGCGGCAAGTATAGCCTCGCGCTGAGATGACTGCGGGAAATAAAGAGAAAAACTCCCCCCTGCCGACCCAAGAACCGCCGGGGTATCACCTTCCCGGCAGCCGGCGGTCCCGGGGAATGAACTTCGCGGGACCGCGGGTCGACTAGATAGCGTTGTGGGGGGAGGAGGGGGAAAGTGGGGGAGAGGCTGGACCACCAGCGTGCACCCTCCGTCGAAAAACGTCGGCGAAAAAGCGCTGAGGTAACCTGAAAATTAAATTCAAAAAAGCAACACTTACCCCAGCCAAACAGAAACGGAGAGAGAGTAGTAAAGAGAGAGAAAAGAGGCTTGTCAGGAAGCCCCGGTGAGGTAACAAACCGTTACTGCGCTCAATTTCCCTCAATAGAAAATTTTTTTTTTATTTTTTTTTTTAGACTTTTCCCAAATAAAGAAATTAGCTATAATATAAGAGAAAGTTTTTACTTGATCCCTTAAAGCAAAATGAGAGAAAAATTAATAATGAAGATAAAGTTGTGAGGAACCCAAGTTCCACAAACCGCATCTGCTGGAGTCAGAAAGATACTGGGGATGATGATGAGGGTGGTGACGTAGTGTAGCACCTCCCCCAGAAATCTGTTTCTGACTCCATCTGCTGGACAGGGCACATAACCCATCGTCTGGAATGATCCTGGTATGTACAGGGAACAAATATTGGGAACACAACCCTAATAGAATAGAAAAGAATGATGAAGTTGTGATCATCTGGGACATTCCTATTCCCATCGACAGGAAGACTGAAGCGAGAAAACCAGATATTGTAGTGAAAGTGAAGAATATAAGAGCAGCATTATTGATAGAAGTGTCAGATCCCAGCAATCATTCTGTAGATCGTATGAAGGAAACAAAGATCTTTAAGAATCAAGAGATGCAATCAGAGACAAACAAAATGTGGCAGATAGACATAGTGCCACTCACATTGGGTGCCACTGGTGTGATTAAGAAAAATTTTCAAGTGCATCTTGATATGTTGCCTGCTAAGATTACACCTTACAAACTCTGGGAGGCACCTCTTTGGTACAATGCAAGTACAAGAGGGGAATTAGCAGTAAATTGAAGAGACTGAGATCAATCCCAACATGCCATGACTTTCGAATGAGGTTCATTCTTGTCAAGGTATGCGCAAAATAAGCCTATTTGCAAAAATTGCCCCCTCTAAAGTTTTATATCAGTAGTTTGTAACAGCCAAAAATGTATAATGCAGAAATTACTTACCTGATAATTTCATTTTCCTTAGTGTAGACTGATGGATTCAGGACCAATGGGTATAGTGTACTCCTGATAGTAGTTGGAGATGGAGTCTGATTTCAATCTGACGTCAGCACCAGAACATATACCTGTGCAGGAAGCTCTGCTCTTCAGTATTCTCCTCACAAAGTCATTGTGGATATATGTATGTCTGGATAATTTTATTAACTTGGTTAACTTTGTTTAACTTGAATAACTTGAGAAACATGGTCAACTTGAACTGGTTGACGTGGACTATAGCTGGAGACCGCCAATGCCCTCAACCGAGAAACGCCGACACCCGGTAACTATTGGTGTCCTAGCTGAAGGGAAGCTTGGCTTACCCGTGTTTGTCTTGCTCTCGGGAATTGACACCTGAGGTTTTCATGCATAGCAGCAGCCGTGGGCGGGATACTAAATCCATCTGTCTACACTAAGGAAAACGAAATTATCAGGTAAGTAATTTCTCCATTTCCTAGCGTGTAGCAGATGGATTTAGGACCAATGGGATGTACAAAAGCTACTCCCCGAACCGGGTGGGAGGCTGTACGTGGCCCAGTTAGTACTGCCCTTGCGAATGCTGTGTCCTCCTGAGCTTGAACATCCAGGCGGTAGAACCTGGCGAAAGTGTGAATGGAGGACCATGTCGCCGCCCGACAGATTTCGGTGGGTGACAGCATCTTTGTTTCCGCCCAGGACAATGCCTGGACTCTAGTGGAATGGGCCTTGACTTGTAGCGCTGGAGGCTTGCCTGCCTCTACGTAGGCTGCCTTGATTACTTCTTTGATCCAGCAGGCTATGGTTGCCCGCGAGGCTGCTTCTCCTTCTTTCTTCCTGCTGTGAAGGACGACTAGGTGGTCCGTCTATCATACGGGTTCCGACCTTTCCAGATATCGGACTAGGAGTCTGCCAACATTAAGGTGGCGAAGACAGCAAGATTCTTCCGAGCCCTTGTGCTCATCTGGAGATGGCAGCGAGATGGTTTGGTTTAGATGGAAGTGAGAAACCACCTTTGGAAGGAAGGAGGAGACAGTGCGTAGCTGTATGGATCTCGGTGTGAACCTGAGAATGGGTTCCCGACAGGATAGTGCTTGAAGTTCGGAGATGCGACGGGCCGAACATATTGCCATTAGAAATGCAGTCTTCAAGGTTAGTAGTCGTAGAGACGGACCGCGGATAGGTGTGAAGGAGGCTCCCGCTAGGAAGTCTAGTACTAGATTGAGGTTCCATAGGGGTACCGGCCACTTTAGGAGTGATCAAATCTGCTTGACCCCTCTCAGGAAGCGGGAGATGTCTGGATGAGATGTTAGGCTAATGCCTGCCACTTTGGTTCTGATGCATGCCAACGCGGCCACCTGAACCTTGATGAAGTTGAGGGACAACCCCTTCTGTAAGCCATCCTGCAGGAATTCCAGGATCATGGGAATTTTGGCTGTCCGCGGAAGGATGTCGTGGACTTCGCACCAGGCTTTGAATATTCTCCATATTCGTATGTAGGTTAGCGATGTGGAGAACTTGCATGCTCGGATCAAGGTGTCAATCACCACCCTCGAGTATCCGCTCTTCTTCAGGTATGTCCTCTCAATGGCCAGACCGTAAGAGAGAATCGAGTTGGGTCTTTGTGGAGGATTGGGCCTTGCTGGAGCAGATCCCTGTGTGGAAGTAGAGGGAGAGGGCTCCCCATCACGAGTCTTCGCATGTCTGTGTACCACAGCCTTCTTGGCCAGTCCGGGGCCACTAGAAGTACTAGTCCCCTGTGGTGCTCTATCTTGCGGATGATCCCGCCCAGTAGTGGCCATGGGGGGGGAAGGCGTATAGCAAGTCTTCCTGTGGCCAGGTCTGGACGAGGGCATCGATCCCTTGGGATTGTGGTTCTCGTCTGCGACTGAAGAAGTTGGGAACTTGGGCGTTGGACTGGGTTGCCAGGATATCCATGGCTGGGGTTCCCCAGCGTTTTACTATCAACTGGAAGGCTGTGGTCGACAGCTTCCATTCCCCTGGGTTGAGCAGGCCAGATAATGTCAGACAGTGCAACGACGGTGGCTTACATCAATCGCCAGGGAGGAACCAACAGCCAGCAAGTGTTGCAGGAAATAGCCCAACTCATGGAATGGGTAGAAATACATTTTGAGGAGATCTCAGCCTCTTACATTGCAGGAAAAGACAACATAAGAGCAGACAAATCTAATTTAAACAGCTTTCTATAGTTTTTAATGTATGTGTGGTTATGGTCCACATATTGCCAATCAGACAGAGGTGAGACTAATTATCTTAAGTTTCATAAATTTCTGGGAACAAAAAGGTTTTTTTTTATCAGATTCTGTAGGTGTCAGTTGAGGGACATGTTTTATAAGGGGGTATGTAATGACAGGATATGATAACTGTCATATCAAAGGATATGATAACTACCAAATTGAATCAAACTCGTGTTTATTATTTATTTTTAATCTCATGTAGATATTTCCTGTAATTCTTAATGTTATGGATGTATGGTCTATATTTTTAATATTAGTATGTATTTCCTGTAAACCACTACATTGCCATCAAATTTGTATGTAGGTGCCCAATTCACCACAACTATGCCAGCATAATGCACTTGTAGAGGAAATATTGCGATGAAGATTAACAGGCGTCAAATGCCAGCAGAACAATACCTTATAACCATTCTCCTGTAATAAAGCAGAAATGGAGCATTTGCTGGAACAGAGATAAATAGAATCCCAAACCTCCTTGCTCAAGGGGGTTCCTAAATCTGACTCCCAGGCATGCATATGTGGAAATTTGTCAGTGATATGCCTATTTAGGAGACCATACACTTTGGCTGCAATAGGTTTCAAATAATGACTTACTCTGACTCAGAGCTGCAGACCTGCGTTGCGCCAAAATAAAGTGTCTCAACTGAGCGAATTCCAAAAAGCATAAGTATGGCATGTGATATTGAGCAATTACAGCAGAGTGGGACAAAAGAGCTCCTTGTGAGAAAATATGTTCCACCCAAGTAATGCCTTGGTCTTTCCAAGCGGTAAATGCTTTGGGATGTAAACAAACTGGAAAGGAGGTATTATGAAAAAGATGAGTGAGATAAAAGTAGGATCCAACACAGACTAGTTTGGTTTTTCAATGGGACCACACCCACATAGTCATGTGCAAAGCAAAGGGCCAACAATTCAGCGTGTGCCAAGTAGAACGAGGCTGCCATGTGATAGCGGATATTGGTGTCTCTCCAATCATAGCCTGTTCAAGTAATATCCATTGTTTCACAGTATTGTGTCTGTGGAAATCAAGGAGAGCTCATAATTGGGAAGCAACATAATACCATATTAGGTTAGGGACTCCCAATCCACCCCTAGCCTTAGACTTCAATAATACTAGTCAGTAAACTCTGGGTGGTCTCTGCCACCAAATAAAATATAAAATGTTTTCTGCCAGGACTGTAAAATGGATGTGGAGAGATGTATAGGAAGGGGTGCCAGTCCTTTTCTTCTTTAAGGAATGTGGGGCCTCTGGAAGCTGGGCCTGTGGAGACTGAAACCTGCATAGCTCGCAGTGACCTCAGGAGTCCTCTCTCAGGGACTGCTGGGTAAGGTATGCAAATGAGCCTTCAAGTTCTCTTCTGCTGCAAGCAGTGCGGGCCTCTAGAAGCTGGGCCTGTGGAGACTGAAGCCTGGATAGCTCGCAATGACCTCTAAAGTCCTCTCCTGGGGGCTGCTGGGTAAAGTATTCAGATGAGCCGATCCTCTTCTAAGAAACTACTATAAGGCCCAGCCTCCTAATGGAGTGGTGCAAGGAAGACAAGTGGTTGCAGCACTGAATTAAGAGTCAGAAAAACTCAAGGAAATGGCAGGGCAAGAACCCTCTCTATTGGCAACCATTTTCTGAGTGATCTTGGGCAAATCACTTTCTCTATGCTCTGTTCTTCTGACACAGAGTTGAAAACAAAGCATCTAACTTAGTTTGCCAGAGGTGAATAATTAAAAAAAATATATATATATTGTCAACTGGTAAAGCTATGTAACTATCCACAAGCCAACAAGGTGAATAAACTGTTGCCTAAACATGATTTCAGTACTATGCAATATTTCTAATCCATAAACAATCATCAAATACAGGCAAAGTACAGTACAATACAACAAGTTTGTATTTGGTATATAAATAATCTTTGATGCTGTACTAAACACCTATTTAAAACTGAAGGTAACAAAGAAAAAGCATTGTTCACTGATACACTGTTCCTCTCAGAGAAAGCATTACCAACAAAGATTGCATTTTAATTAGAACATCTTACAGAAGTTTTTTCTTTGCTCACTGTGTTTAAAAACTATATGGTTATAGTATGTTATCAATCATTATCATGCACTTATCTTGGCAAATCTACAATGCTGATTTCTATTATTCATAATGATCCTGGAGGAAAACTGTTACAACCTGTACAAATCCAATTACTGAACCGGCAAAAAGATTATCCAAAGAGGATAACGTACCTGATCTTTCAAGACCACACTGATTTCTTCTCTTTTGGGGTTATTTATGTAGAAAGGAGACCTTAAATTGACTCTAAAGCTCATGCACACAATCTTTGTACAGCTTGTATGCTGGCGCAATAAAGGGAGCAAGATCTTTGTTGTTATATAGCATAGTACATGACTACTGGGTATCTCGAGCTTCAATCTTCAATAGATCTTATCATAGCTCAACATTAAAAACAGTCTTTAAATGAAGACTCCTTATTTTGTTTTCTCTGTCTGTATTATTTTGTTATAAAATGGTTAAATTCTATTAAAAAAAAAAGAGTCTTAAAATACAGTCATCCCTAAAGTTAGATGTCATGAAATATGGCAGAAAATTACTATATGAATGTCATAACCTTCTATGCAAGAACAATATGCCATAACATATCTTCAATTCCTCATCATTTGATTTTTTTTTTCAAACTTATTACCCATGGAATTACATACAGCATAAGATATCTCTGTTTGAGACTCCTGCTCAGGTGGGAAATCAGACATGATGCACATGCTCAGCATGGGTGAAGAGGACTACTGCCAATCCTAACATAACCCCTGATGACTAAATAGAAACACTCAAGGGTTCAGTTCTCTATTCAGCCGCTTGGCCAGCCAGCTGACATGTACCACTCAAGTCAATTATCCTAGGGAAAGGAAGGGGAGAAAAATGGTGAGGGGGGGGGGGGGGGGGGGGGGGACACAAAAGCATTGTTCCATCCTGGAACACAGCCAAAACAATACATCTGCATAAAATCCATAAATATCCATGTCACCCAGATTAGCAAAAGTATGCATCACAAAAAAATGGTACTTCTGAAAGAAATAAAGTCTATAAATGATAAAGCAAGTTTGCTCACCATAAACAGTTTTTTCTGTAGATAGCAGGAAGAATTAGCTATTACGAGGCGATGTCAACCAACAGCACCAAACAGACAAACTCTACAGGGAGGTGAACAGGTATTCCATGGCTAATTTATCCTATCTAAGGAAAACCATTTGCTCTCTGTAAAATTGCTTTTTCCAATCGATAAGCAGGCTGAATTAACCATGGGGAGTTCCAAACTGAGGACTGCAGTGATACGATTTCTGAAAAAGCAACCCGGATCCCAATATGGAGTACACACTACTGCAAAAATAGGTTATGCAAAACTACATATCCAAATTTACTGTCAGTCCTTGAGAGATTGTCTAGATAGTAGAGATGTGAATCGGAACCAGAATCGGATCCGATATCAGTTCCGATTCACATCTCTATAGATGTGAATCGGAACCAGAATCGGATCCGATATATGTTCCGATTCACATCTCTACTAGATAGTATTGAGACATAAAGATGTATACTGATGACCAAGTTGCAGCTTTGCAAATACCCTTGAGGAGCACGCCTTTAACTAAAATGAGAAAAAGTAGAAGTCATAGCTCTGACTTGATGAGCTTCAATAGATCCTGTGACCTGCAATCCTGCCATCGTGTAGAAGCACTAAATGCATTCTGCTATCCAGGAAGACAATGTACATTTGGCAACTGCGACACAAAAGTGTGTTGGGGTCACATAAGAAGAAAGAAGAAAATGCCATACTGGGTCAGACCAAGGGTCCATCAAGCCCAGCATCCTGTTTCCAACAGTGGCCAATCCAGGCCATAAGAACCTGGCAAGTACCCAAAACTAAGTCTATTCCATGTTACCATTGCTAATGGCAGTGGCTATTCTCTAAGTGAACTTAATAGCAGGTAATGGACTTCTCCTCCAAGAACTTATCCAATCCTTTTTTAAATACAGCTACACTAACTGCACTAACCACATCCTCTGGCAACAAATTCCAGAGTTTAATTGTGCGTTGAGTAAAAAAGAACTTTCTCCGATTAGTTTTAAATGTGCCCCATGCTAACTTCATGGAGTGCCCCCTAGTCTTTCTACTATCCAAAAGAGTAAATAACCGATTCGCATTGAATAATTATGAAACCTGGCAATGTGGTCGAGTTCTTCTCTTATACTAGGTGAAGGCTCTTTATAATTAAGGTATGAAGAGCTCGTTCTCCTTCATGGACATGCAATCTCAGAAAATAAGTAGATAGTGTTATGAATGCCAAGACAACTTTTGGTAGAAATTTCAGGTGAGTGGGAAGGTTTATTAGATCATGGAAAAACTGCATTATGGTAAAAAGCAAACATGAGCTTGGAGCTTGCAGACTCGGGTAGCTGAGGTAACTGCGATGAAGAATGCTATTTTCCATGTCAGGAACTTAAAATAATCCATCTGTAGTGGCTCGAAAGGTGGCTTCATGAGTTGAGAAAGGACAACACTGAAGTCCCATGCAAGCAGAGGTTTGTGTGTATGAGGCTTAATAAGGCACAAGCCTTAATAAGGCACAAGCCTTTCATAAATCTACATATCAGTGGATGAGTAAAGATAGCTTTACCATGCATGTGAATGTGGTAAGCCGCTAAGACATACTTTCACAAACAATGTAGCAAAGCCTGAGTCAGAAAGGAGAAGCAGGTACATTAGCAAGAGTTTGGGCTTGTAAGATAAGGAGATCTAAGGTTTTAGGTTGGAACCATTTTTAATATCTAATCTATTTGAAGGCATAGCTCTTTCTGGTAGATGGCTTTCTAGCTGAAAACAAAATGTCTTCATTGCTCTGGGCAAAGAGAGATGAGCAATTACTGAGCTTTCAACATCCAAGCCATTAGACTGGGTATAGCAGGTTTGGATCTGAGTTAACGTAGAGTCTTTCCCCAGATACTTGGGGGAAACTAATTGAATGTTGTATGAGATATGTAAACCATATCTGTCTAGGCCACGCTGAGCTATAAAACTCAAGCGAGCACAGTCTTGCAGCAGTTTTTCTACTGCTCTGGCAATCAGCAGTATTATTTATTTATTTATTTATTTAGCATTTTTATATACTGACGTTCTCGATACAAATATCAAATCAGGTCGGTTTACATAAAACAAAACAATCAATATTAGTGGAAAAACATCCATGAGGCCTGTCCCCGGATCAAGGAGAACATCCTGAGCCAGTCAGATTGTTGGCTAAAACTGAGGATAATTGATCTAGTATTCTGTTCTACTATAAAAAGCAAACAGGTAAATTGACAGCCAACTGCCTAAGTTGAATAGTTTGTTGGCTGCTGATTGCCACAAAGTGCACTCGTGCAGTCAGAATACTCAGCTGAGGAGAACCACCAGCATGTTGGAGATTCCTGGAAGATAGGTGGCGAGTAGGACAGTCTAGTTGTGCACTCCAAAATCTTTAACACTTCCTTACAGAGCGGCCATGATTCTGTGCCTCACTGTTTGCTGACATAAAACATAGCAACTTGGTTGTCCATCTGAATTAAGATGCTCTTCTCTCGATACAGCATATCTTATTGCCCTTAATTCCAGAAGAATGACGTGAAAGTGGCTCTTCTTGCAAGACCATGTACCCTGGGATCAAAATGGACTCATAAGAGGAGGTATCTTTCAATAGCGAGATGTGATGAAAAAGAGCATGAAGTGCATTCCGTCCTGAAGCATGCAGTGGTTATAATTCCGGTGAAATTTTTGCCTCAGAAACCTGAACTGTGGTTGATAATGGTTGGGTCAGCTGATCCTACTGAGTGTGAAGACCCCGGATTAGATAACGGCTATAAAGGCGGGTCAGTGGATCCATGTGCAATGGCCACCACCATATGACCTGACACAATGAGAATCGCTCTGGCTGTAGCATGCTGCAAGGGAAGAGGTTTGTGTATGGGCGATATTATGGTGTATACTCAAGTCACCAGAAATGCTGTCTCCTGCAGAGAGTCTTTCCATGCTTCAATGGATTTCATTCTCTCAGCAGGTAGAATATTTGACTTATTATTGACCACAAAGCCAAAATTTTATAGAAACTGACTATCTTATGTAGGGAAAGCAATGTTTATTATCAAGAGTTCACTGTGATCAGTCAGTTGTCCAGGTGACACAGATGTGCAGACTCTTGAAGCTGTCACTAAAGGCAAACAGGAATACCTTGTACTGACAGTGGGGGAAAAAAACCCTGAAGGGAAGGCAGTGCCAGTAAGAAGCATGGAAGAGTATATGCATCCGTCATACTGAGAGAACACATCTATTCCTGCTTTTACAGGTAAGGGAGAATCATGCTGAGGGAATTCATTTTGAATTCCTTTCGAAGTAAATGTCTATTTAAGGGTCTCCGAATCAGAATAAGAACATGCCATACTGGGTCAGACCAAGGGTCCATCAAGCCCAGTATCCTGTTTCCAACAGTGGCCAATCCAGGCTATAAGTACCTGGCAAGTACCCAAAAACTAAGTCTATCCCATGCTACTGATGCTAGTAATAGCAGTGACTATTTTCTAAGACAACTTGATTAATAGCAGGTAATGGACCTCTCTCCTCCAAGAACTTATCCAAACCTTTTTTAAACCCAACTACATTAACCACATCCCTTGGCAACAAATTCCAGAGTTTAATTGTGTACGGAGTGAAAAAGAACTTTCTCCGATTAGCTTTAAATGTGCTACACGCTAATTTTATGGCGTGCCCCCTAGTCTTTCTATTAACCAAAAGAGTAAATAATCGATTCACATTTACCCATTCTAGACCTCTCATGATTTTAAACACCTCTATCAAATCCTCCTGTTTTCTTGGCGATGTGGAGATACTGGGAGTAGAAACCCTGTCCATGCTAGAACACAGGGATTGGTTTTCTTATTCCTTAGTGAAGCAGTCATTGTATGTTTTGGCAAAGCTGCATCAAGTGAGAGGAATCTGGATTAAGATTCAAGCAGTGTGGAAGGGTTGGGGTGCCAGGAGAAACAAAATGTGTAGCCAGGCTATGATTTGGAGGACCTAGAGATCCTTGGTTATCTGGCACCAGGCCTCTAAGAAGATTTGGATCCTGTTCCCCACTGGATCAGAGATCTAAGTGATCAAAAACTGGGCCTGGGTTTATTCTGGGCCTGTTATTAGTCTTAGGCTGATGATGCTTACAGTGCCGAGGTCCAACCAAGTTGGTTGCTGACATTGGACAGGAAGAGGCGGTATGCAGAACTGCTATTAAAAAAAAAAAAAAGTCAGAATTGATGCCTGTTAAAGTATGTAAGTGTAGAAGGTGCTTGGGAAACCTTGAGATGTTTGGAACACTATATTCCATTTGTTAATTTGTCACCAAGAACCTGGAGGTCTAGCAACTTCTCATGGACATCATCTAGGATGCTATTCATCCTGAGCCGCATCATATCCTGATCTTCAATTGAAGCTGCGATGGTGTGTGAAATGGAGTTGAAAAATTTACACAGAATGGAGATGGTGGCAAATGCACTCTTCCAGCTTCAAAAGCTATTGTGAGGAATAAAACCCTACTTCTGTAAAAAAAAAAAAAAAAGGCTCCAGATCTGGAATACAGTAGTGAGGATACTGCTCCATATAGAAGTGGTGCATAGAGAAACAGGCAGAAATCATAGAAGCTTTGGAAGACTTTCTTTCCAAAATTTTCTAGCAGCCTTTATCAGGGCAGACTCAAAGACAACGGACTGATGCAGCAGTTGGACAACTTCGAATCCTGGAGATTTCTGGACTCTGTATTTCAGATCCAGTTTCCTAGCCTTAGGAATGCCAGAAATAGGCATTTCCCCACCTCATCTGCAACCAGTTTAGAATGTTGTGGACTGGGAGAGCCGCTGGATCTGATAAGGTGTCTAATAACTGGAGGGATCCAAAGATTTCTAAGCAGGGGTCTTTTGACACTAAGCGATGACTGCACCATTTCCACAAACTTTGAATATGACAGGTGTTCCAGGGCGATGTATGGTCAGATGTATCTGTAAATAAGTTATAAGGTGTATCTGTAGACCCCTCCTCTGAATGTGAGGGTTTATTAACCCAGAATCCCAATGACAACGAAAGTGAACTGGGAGCTCTACCGGTTGCTTCGGAGGGAAAAAGCCCTGATCAACTGCCTCTGAGGGACTTGACTCTGCAGCCATTGAAAAGATGAAGAACCCTGTATCCACAGTTCTGATGATGTGTTCACCGTAATGGGCGATATAAGAACTCTACTCTGAAGTATCTCTGCAACAGTGCTAGAGTGGAGCAGTTGGATAATTCATTCTGTGGTTTATCCCCAAGGAATATGTTCTACCACCTACATCAGGTCAGAGAACATGTCAGTCACTCGATCAGATTGCAGTCTAGTGAGAGATTTACCTCCATCTACAAAATAAATTTCTCTTTAGATCTGCAATCTGATCGAGTGACTGACAAGTCTTGCCTCAAATCTGCTTCACATTTTTGAAGGAGTTAATAAACATGTAGATAAAGGTGAACCGGTAGATGTAGTATATTTGGATTTTCAGAAGGTGTTTGATAAAGTTCCTCATGAGAGGCTTCTAGGAAAAGTAAAAAGTCATGGGATAGGTGGCGATGTCCTTTTGTGGATTACAAACTAGCTAAAAGACAGGAAACAGAGTAGGATTAAATGGGCAATTTTCTCAGTGGAAGGGAGTGGGCAGTGGAGTGGCTCAGGGATCTGTATTGGGACCTGTACTTTTCAATATATTTATAAATGATCTGGAAAGAAATACGACAAGTGAGGTAATCAAATTTGCAGATGATACAAAATTGTTCAGAGTAGTTAAATCACAAGCAGACTGTAATAAATTGCAGGAAGAACTTCTGAGACTGGAAAATTGGGCATCCAAATGGCAGATGAAATTTAATGTGGATAAGTGCAAGGTGATGCATATAGGGAAAAATAACCCATGCTATAGTTACACAATGTCAGGTTCCATATTAGGAGCTACCACCCAAGAAAGAGATCTAGGCGTCATAGTGGATAACACATTGAAATCATTGGTTCAGTGTGCTGCGGCAGTCAAAAAAGCAAACAATGTTGGGAATTATTAGAAAGAGAATGGTGAATAAAATAGAGAATGTCATAATGCCTCTGTATCGCTCCATGGTGAGACCGCACCTTGAATACTGTGTACAATTCTGTTCGCGCATCTCAAAAAAGATATAGAAGATGGAAAAGGTACAGAGAAGGGCGACCAAAATGATAAAGGGGGTGGAACAGCTCCCCTGTGAGGAAAGACTAAAGAGGTTAGGACTTTTCAGCTTGGAGAAGAGTCGGCTGAGGGGGGATATGACAGAAGTGTTTAAAATCATGAGAGGTCTAGAATGGGTTAATGTGAATATGTTATTTACTCTTTTGGATAATAGAAAGTCTAGGGGGCACTCCATGAAGTTAGCAAGTGGTACATTTAAAACTAATCTGAGAAAGTTCTTTTTCACTCAGCGTACAATTAAACTCTGGAATTTGTTGCCAGAGGATGTGGTTAGTGCAGTTAGTGTAGCTGAGTTTAAAAAAAGATTGGATAAGTTCTTGGAGGAGAAGTTCATTACCTGCTATTAATTAAGTTGACTTAGAAAATAGCCACTGCTATTACTAGCAACAGAGCATGGAATAGACTTAGTTTTTGGGTACTTGCCAGGTTCTTATGGCCTGGATTGGCCACTGTTGGAAACAGGATGCTGGTCTGACCCAGTATGGCATGTTCTTATGTCTTATGACATGTACTCTGACCTGATGTAGATAGATCATCCTCCTTAAGGACAAGGATAGGTTCCTGCACCTCAGTTGGAGGTATGAAGCAACAGTATGAAGAATACAGGAACTGGAGTATATAATCGAAAACCCTCTGATAGCAACCTAGAAGGAATGAGGGCTGTGGTAATTGGAGAGGGCAGGGGTAAAATGATCCCTTCAGCAGCTGGCATACAGCTGGTAAAGCAGCTCGATGATTCTGGTTCAAGGCTCGGTGCATAGAATGAGGATGTTTTTGTCAATACATGCATCTGTTGCATCAAAGTGATTAGCTTCAAATGGACTATATTTGTTTTTGCGCTGTGCATCAACAAATCTTTAGGATGGTGAGACAATGTACCGTATGCACTGAAGCATCAAATGCTTCAGTGTACCATGCATTGAGCATGCTAATGTGCCTTGCGCAGACAGTGCTAATGCTGACTTGTTTCTTTGAGGCAGTATCCGGTTCAATGCAGGACAACTGTATCCTTCAATCCCATGGCTTCGAATTAGGCTGATGGGGGAGTCTGAAGAGTTTCTACTCAGATAACTCTGTTCCATGGACAAATGTATATTGGAAATTCCTTCAGTACAAACTGTAAGCCTAGCACTAACCCAAAAACGAGCTTTTTCTGTCACAGGTCCGACTTTATGGAACTCTCTTCCCGAAAAAATCCATTTAACAGCAAATTCCAAAGAATTTAAGAAAATACTGAAAACCTATTTACCAGCGCTTATAATACACAATAATGATTATTCTTTATTTTTAAGTCTGCACTGTCCACAAGACTAAACTTAATGTAAATGCGATTTATTTTAATGTTTGTTCGTTGTGGTATTATGAATGTTTTATTGTAAACCGCCTAGATGGTCAGATTCCTGCCTTACTGTGCGGTATATAAAAACTTTTAAATAAAATAATAATAAATAATAATAATAATTTATGTCCCAGTGAAGCAGCAACACCGCACTGCAGAGGAGGATTTACTGTGGCTTCTGAGATACTAGCGCAGTTCCTCTATACTGTGTGACCTGGAGTATTTAGGACACAGGGCTATCTGACCACAGGCATAAAAGTTTGCCTGGTCCGGAGTAGCAAGAATAACATTTGGTGAAGGACATCACATTACCACAAATGCAGTTCTTGAACCTGCTTACTGTGGGTTTCCTTCTTGCTGGCCATTTTGAAGCAGCAAAAGTGACTTCCTTGGTAGCACTGAAAAAGTGCTATTAGTGCTGCAGAACAGTAAGGCATCTAAAAGTGGGAAACTGAAGAAAAAAATATATATAAAAATTTTATTGGGAGAAAAACTACTGCAGAGACTGAGAACACATCCGAGCTGCCCTAGGACAAAACATAGAAACATAGAAATGACGACAGAAGAAGACCAAACGGCCCATCCAGTCTGCCCAGCAAGCCACGCAGTTTATCCATTTATCCATTTCTCCCCCCCCCCCCCCCCTTTTTCTCCCTCCCACCCGTCACTATTGGCTTCCAGCACCCTCCGGCCCCAACTCCCTTCCACCCCTCCACCAATGCAGAGAGCAGCGCCGTATCCGCATCCCAGTGAACATCCAGCTCAATCAGGGGTAGCAACCGCCGCAACAAGCAGGCCACACTCCTGCCCCATACTCTTACCCACCCCTGCTTTGTTTGTTTGGGTTTTTTTTTGGAGATGGCAGCCCTCCATCCCTCCGCTCCGTGAAGGCGGAACACCAACCACTGGCCACTGGCATCCCGCTCCGTGAATGCTTCTGTGGCTACTGCCGCTCCGTGCAGTGTTTTGCTGCCTGAAGGTGGTACACCAACTACTGGCCACTGGCATCCCGCTCCGTGAATGCCTCTGTGGCTACTGCCGCTCCGTGCAGTGTTTTGCTGCCTGAAGGTGGAACACCAACTACTGGCCACTGGCATTCCGCTCCGTGAATGCCTCTATGGCTACTGCCGCTCCGTGCAGTGTTTTGCTGCCTCCTCTTTATTTACGCCCACTAGACTTGATGGATCCACAGTGTTTATCCCACGCCCCTTTGAAGTCCTTCACAGTTTTAGACTTCACCACTTCCTCCGGAAGGGCATTCCAGGCATCCACCACCCTTTCCGTGAAGAAATACTTCCTGACATTGGTTCTTAGTCTTCCTCCCTGGAGCCTCAGCTCGTGACCTCTGGTTCTGCTGATTTTTTTCTGACGGAAAAGGTTTGACGTTGTCTTTGGATCATTAAAGTTTTTCAAGTATCTGAAAGTCTGAATCATATCGCCCCTGCTCCTCCTTTCCTCCAGGGTGTACATATTTAGATTCTTCAATCTCTCCTCTTATGTCATCCGATGAAGATCCTCCACCTTCCTGGTTGCCCTTCTCTGTATTTATTTATTTATTTATTTAACTTTATATACCGACTTTCAAAATAATATCAAGGCGGTTAACAATGATTAGAACTTGCAGTAGCAAAATTCATAAAAACCAAGAACTCATAAAACAGGTAACTTACTAAAAACTCACTAAAAAATACATAGTTGATTCCAATATAGTAATAAGCTAAAAATAAATAAAATCCATTAGATTAAACTTAAAACATAAAGACAAAATAAAAGTCTTAAAACCTACATTTTCCCATTTAAGCCCTTCTAACTACCCCTCTATCATTAACCAGGCCTAAACCATGGCAGTTCTTGTCCTGTTTTATGGCTTATTATCCCAGTGAACCCTTATCTCCTATTGTCATCCAATAGCAAAGTAAGAGAAAGAAGGAATCAATTGACCTCATTAAAAGCTCGTTGAAAAAGCCAGGTCTTAATCTGCTTTTTAAAGCTATTGATATTCTCCTCCAATCGAATATCAACCGGAAGGGAGTTCCACAACCCAGGACCAGCCAGGGACAATGCTCTTTCTCTAACGGAGCCTAAGTGGGCTAGTTTGGGTGACGGGATTGAAAGTAGAGCTTGCCCAAGTGATCTCAAATTTCGTACTGGGACGTGAATACGCAGGGATGCATTAAGCCATTCAGAATTGTTTCCATATATAGCTTTGTGAATTAAAGTAAGGCACTTAAAGTGAATGCGAGACTGAACCGGCAGCCAATGCAGCTTCATCAACACTGGAGAAATATGATCATATTTCTTTATGTTGGATAGCAAATGAGCAGCCGCATTCTGGAGAAGTTGCAAAGGACGAATAGATGACAAGGATACTCCTAACAGGAGCGCATTGCAATAATCTAATTTTGGTAAAATCAGAGCCTGCAAAACAATTCGAAAATCGCTTAGATGCAATAGGGGCTTCAATTTTCTTAAGACTCTCAACTTATAGAAGCCATCTTTTATAATAGACTTAATTGATGGCTTCATGGTTAACTCGGAGTCGAGGATCAAACCCAAATCTCTTACTTCTCTTACAATCTTATGAGACTGGGTATGGGCTAGTAGATCAGTCTCTATTTTCTCAGTGATCTTGTTACTGATGAATAGAATTTCCGTTTTTGCATCATTTAGTGAAAGTGACATGTGCATAAGAAGTTGTTTTATAGACGTAAAGTACATGTCCCATAATTTCAATGTATCGGATAGAGAATCTTTAATGGGTAACAAGATCTGAATATCATCGGCAAACAGATAGTGTACTAATCCTAGCCCTGCCAAAAATCTACAAAGTGGTGCCATGTAAATATTAAACAGGGTTGGAGAAAGGGAGGACCCCTGTGGGACTCCCGCATGGAGTTCCACCTTCTCTGATTGAGCTATACCCAATTTTACTAAATAGGATCTATTGGAAAAAAAAGATTCAAACCAGCTCAATGTTTTGTCTGAGAGCCCAACTTCCTGCAATCTTAAAATTAGAGCTTCATGACTAACAGTGTCGAATGCTGCTGTTATATCTAAAAGGATTAGCAAGTAGGAAGTATTTTGGTCAAAACCTTTTTGAATAGTATCACACAAAGACAGTAAAAGAGTCTCTGTATTATGAGCCTTCCTAAAACCGTATTGAGAAGGAAAAAGAAGGTGATGATCTTCTAGATGGTCCATAAGCTGACGATTTACCACTTTTTCGATTAATTTGGCCAAAAACGGAAGAATTGAAATTGGTCTATAGTTAGCTAAAGTTTCCGGGTCTAAATGGGCTTTTTTCAAAATAGGTTTAACTGTGGCACATTTTAAATCATCGGGGAATCTACCTTCTTCTAGAGACAGATTAACAATATCGGCCAGTGGTTTGGCAATAATGTCTTGAACCATCTTAAGGTAGTTAATGGGCATCTTGTCTAACGAATGTTTGGCTGGTTTCATCTTTCTGATTAAATTAACGATTTCTAAGGAAGAAACTAAATCAAATGAAGCCCAATGGACTGAGGGATTGGTAGGTAAAGTGATCTTTTGTGGGGTCTGAATGGTAAGGTTTTTTTGAACAGCTAAAATTTTTTCTTTAAAAAAAAGCGCAAACTCATTACTTTTCTCCTGAAGGTTATTAGACCCAACTGAGGAGTTTCCTTTCACATTGACTAGCTCAGATACATAGGTAAAGAGAACCCTAGGGTTAAATTGGTATTTATGGATTTTTTCCGCATAAAAATCCCGTTTGGCAGTATTAATAGATTCTCTATAGTTGTGCAAGGCTGATCTATATTTATCTAATGAGGTGTTGCTCCGGCATTTCCGCCAAGAACGTTCTAATTTTCTAAGCCCTCTCTTGAGCTCTGTTAGGTGAAGAGTGAACCAGGGAACTTTATGTTTGCCTTGGGAAGAAATCCATTTTTTTGAAGTAGGGCATAACCTGTTAGCTAGTTCCATCATGGCTTTGTCCCAAGATTTAACTGCATCCACGATGTTAGAGTTATCGAGCAACTGAATTGCTTCGGGAAAGTTGGCGATTAGCTCCTCGCTCGTGCAAGACTTCGTGATTTCAATTTCTATTCTATTGGTTGAGCAAGTTTTGATCTGAGGTCTATTAAGAGAAAGAATCGTTGAAATTAGATAATGATCTGACCAGGGAATTGGACGACTAAATGGGTTAGAGTTGGTCCTAAAAAAATCATTAACAAATACCAAGTCCAACGTATGTCCTGCTTTTTGGGTGGGAGTATTAACTAGTTGAATAAAACCTAAAGCATCCAATGAATTTAAAAAGGAATCACAACTCGCTGATCGTGGAAGAATATCAACATGCAGATTAAAATCCCCCATAATGTACCGCTTCCATCTTGTCTTTGTCTCTTTGTAGATACGGTCTCCAGAACTGAACACAGTACTCCAGGTGAGGCCTCACCAAGGACCTGTACAAGGGGATAATCACTTCCCTTTTCTTACTCGATATTCCTCTCTCTATGCAGCCCAGCATTCTTCTGGCTTTTGCTATCGCCTTGTCGCATTGTTTCGCAGACTTCATATCATTAGACACTATCACCCAAAGGTCCTTCTCCTGCTCCGTGCACACATCAGCCTTCCCCCCCCCCCCCCCCCCAATCGAATACAGTTCATTCGGATTTCCACTCCCCATATGCATGACTTTGCACTTCTTGGCATTGAATCTCAGCTGCCATTTCTTCGACCACTCTTCCAGTTTCCTTAAATCCCGTCTCATTCTCTCCACTCCTTCCGGTGTGTCCACTCTGTTGCAGATCTTAGTGTCATCCACAAAAAGACAAACCTTACCTTCTATCCCGTCCGCAATGTCGCTCACAAAGATATTGAACAGGACCGGTCCCAACACCGATCCTTGCGGTACACCACTTAAAACCGCTCTCTCTTCAGAGAAAGTTCCATTTACCATCACACATTGTCTTCTGTCCGTCAACCAATTTGCAATCCAGGTCACCATCTCGGCACTCACTCCTAAGCTTCTCGTTTTATTCACCAGTCTCCTGTGCGGAACCGTATCAAAAGCTTTGCTGAAATCCAAGTAGATGATATTGAGCGCTCTTCCTTGATCCAATTCCTTGGTTACCCAGTCAAAAAAGTCAATCAGATTTGTCTGACAGGATCTTCCCCTGGTGAATCCATGTTGCCTCTGGTCCATCAATTCTCCGGACTGTAGATAGTTCACTATTCTCTCTTTCAGCAGTGACTCCATTACTTTTCCCACCACTGAAGTGAGGCTAACCGGTTTGTAGTTACCAGCCTCCTCTCTGTTCCCACTCTTGTGAAGCGGGACCACCACCGCTCTTCTACAATCTCTTGGTACCACTCCTGTTTCTAGGGATCTATTGAACAGGTCACACAGCGGACCCGCCAGAACATCTCTGAGCTCCCTCAGTATCCTTGGATGAATCCCATCAGGCCCCATGGCTTTGTCCACTTTCAGATTCTTTAGCTCTTCCCATACATTTTCTACTGTAAAAGGATTTTCATCTATTCCACTTCCCTCCAGTTTCTTGTTCTGTAGAGATGGTCCTTCTCCAGGGTCTTCTTTAGTGAACACAGAGCTGAAGTATTCGTTTAATATTTCTGCCATTTCTTCGTCTCTCTCCACACATTGATCATTACCACCTTTCAATTTCACTATATCACTTTGGACTTTTCTCTTTTCACTGATGTATCTAAAAAATGTTTTGTCACCATTTTTTATCTCCTTGGCAATCCTCTCTTCCGCTTGACTTTTTGCCAACTTGATTAATTTCTTTGTCTCCCTCAGTTGAAACAAATATTCTTCTTTATGCTCCTCCCTTTGGGATCTTTTATATTTCTTGAATGCTGTTCTTTTAGCTTTAATTTTGTCAGCCACCTCCTTTGAGAACCAGATAGGTTTCAATTTTCTTTTGCTTTTCTTTACATTTCTATCATATAGAGCAGTTGCCTTGGTGATTGCTCCTTTTAGATTGGTCCACTGCTGATCCACATCTCTCTCGTTCTCCCATCCTTTTAGTTCTTCCTCCAGGTATTTCCCCATTTCCTCAAAGTCCGTGTTTTTGAACTGTAAAACTCGGGTCTTTGTGCTTCTTTTCCATATTCTTTTAGTGATATTAAACCATACCGTTTGATGATCACTGGTGCTGAGGTGGGCGCCCACCTGGACATCAGAGACATTATCTCCATTAGTGAGTACTAAGTCGAGAATAGTTCCTTCTCTCGTGGGTTCCAATACCATTTGTTTGAACAAAGATACTTGCATGGCATCCACTATCGCTCTACTATTTTTAGTTTCTGCAGATGGGATTTTCCAGTCTACATCTGGCATATTAAAGTCACCAACGATCACCACTTCTCCCTTCTCAGAAGGGAGCCATATGCATCACCCTTCTGAGGAAGCAAGCAGATCCTCATGCAGACAAGCCATGGATAGGAGTGTGCTCAGACTTAAAGTCTGTCAACACCACCACCACCCCTCCCCCCCAAAAAAAAAAAAAGAGGAGGAAGAAACAGTACAATTTTGAATACAAATATGATTAAAAGATTAGAGCAGATGGAGAAAATGTTCATTAACATGTAAAAATGAAAAATAACTGACAAATGGAACACATGTATAGCAACTGCTTTCTAGGTAGAGTTCTACCTAGCTAACTTTGCAAAGCACATGACAGATAATATTCTTAAGAGTAGGGTTTTCCAAACTGTGGATCAGGAACTTAAATGGGGTCACAAGTGACTCCAACAGCAGCACTCTTCACGTGCAGCAGAATTAGTAGTGGAAATCAACGTGGAGCTTATCAACCCTAACTTGCTCTAAGGCATTGCAATGAAATTGCCCTTGTATCAGTTTTTGTGGTAATAGGAATCTCTGCAAGAGGAGAGATTGAGCCCTGTGCTGACTTTCATTAATGTTGCTGCCACTTACAGATCACTGTTCAGCTTGAGACCCACTATAAGGGGAGGGGAGAGCAGAGTGTGTATGGGCCGGTGGAGATTTCCATCGCTCCTCTCTCTTCACCAAACACTGAACCTACCCAAGAGAAAAGTGTTGCCCTGTCAACCTGCCCTCTCTTTCCAACAGTTGTTACCCATTTTTGGCCTGGGGACCAAAGGAAAATGTTGCTGCTGACCCTGGCCAGGGGAATGTTTGAAGAAGGGGCTATGTGAAAAAAGGCATCAAATGCAGTAGGGGTTTGAAGGTTGGATTAGGTGGAGATGGATTGGCTGTGAAGGGTGAGGAAGAGGGAATGACAGAAGATTAACAGAGGAATATGACAGAAGGGATGGAAGGAGGCAGGGAGATGAGAGAGGGGATGGGGGATGGGGGGTAGAGGATCAGTTTGGGATTATAAGAAAGTTGATGATGAGAGAGCTTCAGCTGGGGAGATGAGAAAATGACTGAAGGGGTGAGAGGAGCTGAGGAATCAGCTGGAAGAGAAGTGACTGAGAAAGAAGGTCCTCTGGATGGGGTAGAAGTTGAAAAAGGGGATCTGCTGGAATGTAGGGAGGGTGAGAGTGGGAATGATTGTTGAAAGAGAGAGGCCATACCTCTGCTAATTTGTTTTGGTCATCATCTGGGGGGTCATGTGAATTTCCAAGTACTAAAATGGGGTCACATTAGCTAAATGTTTGGGAAAGCAAATGTTGCTTACCTGTAACAGGTGTTCTCACAGGACAGCAGGATGTTAGTCCTCACATATGGGTGACATCAAAGGATGGAGCCCAATCACGGAACACTTTTGTCAAAGTTTCTAGAACTTTGACTGGCCCCTACTGGGCATGCCCAGCATGGCACCAACCCTGCAGCCAGCAGGGGTCCCCCTTCAGTCTTGTTGAAAAAACTACAGGAAGTGCCAAAAAATAAAATAAGAAACGTAACGAACCCAACACCATGGGGCGGTGGGTGGGTTTCGTGAGGACTAACATCCTGCTGTCCTGTGAGAACACCTGTTACAGGTAAGCAACATTTGCTTTCTCACAGGACAAGCAGGATGGTAGTCCTCACATATGGGTGAGTACCGAGCTGAGGATGTCAGAGTATGCACCAAATGTACCCAGATGTGCAAGGCACTAGGACTGGGGTGAAATTTGGCCGAGGGCATCCTGAACTCTACCAGGCAGGTGGAAGGGTGTTGGTACGTCAACTTGTGAATAGGTTACGCAGGACAGATTGGCTGAATATCGAATCTTGTCTTCAGGCCTTGTCCAAACAATAGTGGGCTGTACAGGTATGGAGAGAACTCCAGGTGGCAGCCCTGCAAATGTCAGGAAGTGGCACCGAGCGTAGGTGTGCTACTGAAGTTCCCATGGCCCTCACAGAGTGTGCTTTAACACGGTCTTGAAGTGGAATGCCTGCATGCTGATAGCAAAAGGATATGCAGTCCGCTGACCAGGAGGACAGAGTCTGCTTACCCACAGGCTGCCCCAATTTGATGGAATGGAAAGAGACAAACAATAGAGTTCTTTTCCTGTGGGCAGCTGTACGGTCTAGATAGAATGCTAGAGCGCATTTGCAATCAAGGGTATGCAGAGCCTGTTCTCCTGGATTGAAGTGGGGCCTGGGAAAGAAAGTAGGTAGTATAATGAATTGATTAAGGTGAAGATCCGATACTACTTTAGGTAAGAACATAGGGTGAGTGCAGAGTACTGCCCGGTCCTGCAGAAGTTTAGTGTAAGGCGGATAGGTAACTAGGGCCTGTAACTCACTAACTCTACAAGCCAAAGTGATTGCCAAAAGGAAAATCACTTTCCATGTGAGATAGCGAAGTTCACAGGATTGGAGAGGCTCGAATGGTGGTTTCATGAGCCGACCCAAAACCAGGTTGAGGTCCCAAGAAGGGGCCGGAGGAAGCAGTGGAGGCTTGAGGTGAAGCAAGCCCTTCAGAAAACGTGTTACAAGGGGTTGCACTGATATGGGAACATCCCCGACACCTTTATGGAAGGCGGCCACCACACTAACAAGCATTCTGATGGAGGAAGTTTTTAGACCTGACTCCGACAAGTGCCAGAGATAGTCCAGAAACTTCATGATTGGACAGGTAAAGGGGTCAAGGGACTGAGAAGAGCACCATGACTGAAACATGTTCCATTTGTAAGAATAAGATTTCCTCATGGAAGGCTTCCGTGAAGCAATCAGGACACGGGAAACTGATTCAGAAAGGTTAAGTGGCTGAAGGATTAACCTTTCAACATCCATGCTGTCAGGGACAAGGCTTGAAGATTGGGGTGGCGCAGGCACCCATTGTTTTGCGTAATAATAAGCGGGTCCTTTCCCAAGGGAATGTGCCTGCGAATGGAGAGATGCTGAAGTACTGGAAACCACACTTGGCGCGGCCAATGAGGTGCTATCAGGATCATGGTTCCCTTGTCCTGACGTAACTTCATGAGAGTCTTTGAGAGAAGTGGAAGTGGAGGGAATGCATATAGGAGACCGGTTGCCCATGAGAGGGAGAACGCATCTCTTGGCTGATAGTGTTGGCTGCGAGTGAGAGAGCAGAAGTTCTCTTCTTTGCGGTTTTGAGATGACGCAAAGAGGTCTATTTGAGGGTAACCCCATTGTTGGAAGATCGAGTCCGCCACTGAGGGGTTGAGAGACCACTCATACGGTTGAAAGGTGCGACTTAGCTTGTCTACCAACACATTGTCCATTCCTGGCAAGAAGGTGGCCCTGAGGTACATCGAGTGGGAGAGGACCTCCCCCCATATCTGCACAGATTGCTGACACAGGAGGTAAGAGCCCGTGCCTCCCTGTTTGTTGATGTACCTCATGGCCACCTGGTTGGAGAGGTGATCCTGAAATACTCTGAAAGCATATCCATTACCTGCTATTAAGTTCACTTAGAGAATAGCCACTGCCATTAGCAATGGTAAAATGGAATAGACTTAGTTTTTGGGTACTTGCCAGGTTCTTATGGCCTGGATTGGCCACTGTTGGAAACAGGATGCTGGGCTTGATGGAGCCTTGGTCTGACCCAGTATGGCATTTTCTTATGTTCTTATAATTGCTCGAAGCTCCAGGAAATTCATTTGGTGTTTGGATTCCTCTGGAGACCACGTTCCTTGTGTCTGCAGATTGGCCCCATGGGCTCCCCAGCTGAGGTTGGAAACATTGGTGGTGAGAGTTATTTGAGGATCTGGAGCCTGGAAGGGCAAGCCTTGGAGGAGATTGATCTGATTTTTCCACCAGGCGAGAGACTGATGGAGTGAGTCGGTGACATGGACAATGGTCGACAGGGGCTGAATGCATTGAGTCCATTGTGACCTTAGAGTCCACTACATGACTCTCATGGCTAGGCGGGCCATTGGGGTGACCTGAACTGAGGACGCCATGTGTCCCAGTAGGATGAGACAGCGGCGTGCAGTCGTGCAGCGCTGAGACTGCAGCTGGTGTGCAAGAGAGACGACAGTGAGAGCTCATCGAGGTAGAAAAGCTTTTGCCTGCAAAGTGTCCAAGTTTGCCCCTATGAATGATAAGGTTTGAGATGGGACTAAGTAGGATTTGTCGTAGTTGACTAGAAATCCTAGCAAAATCAGAGTGTGTAAGGTAAGATGTAGGAACATAAGAACATAAGAAAATGCCATACTGGGTCAGACCAAGGGTCCATCAAGCCCAGCATCCTGTTTCCAACAGTGGCCAATCCAGGCCACAAGAACCTGGCAAGTACCCAAAAACTAAATCTATTCCATGTTACCATTGCTAATGTCAGTTCTCAGAGCAGTTTGCTGAGTGGAAGCCCTGATTAACCAATCGTCTAGATAGGGGTAGATGTGAACACCTTGAGTCCTGAGGAAGGCTGCAACTACTACGAGACATTTTGTGAAGACTGGTGGTGCAGACGCAAGGCCGAATGGAAGCACTCGGTACTGATAGTGCTTGGGGCCTACCAGAAATCTCAGGTATTTGCCATGAGATGGAGTTATCGCAATATGAGTGTATGCGTCCTGGAGGTCTAGAGAGCAGAGCCAGTCTCCTCTTTGTAGAAGAGAAAGAAGAGAACCCAAGGTTACCATTTTGAACATTTCGATGGAGGTACTTGAGGGCACGTAGATCCAGAATTGGACAAACGCCTCCTGATTTTTTGGGGATTAGGAAGTACCGGGAATAGAACCCTAGGCCATGCTGAGAGTAGGGTACTGGTTCTATTGCCTTGGACTGGAGAAGGAGGGAGACCTCCTGTTCCAGAAGGATGGAGTGATCGGATGTTCTCCACGTCAGAAGAGGTAGGGAGTCCGGTGGGATGGAGAGAAAGTTGAGATGATAACCTTGAGCGATTATCGCTAGGACCCACTGGCCTGAGGTGATTGAGTGCCACCTGTTGTTGAAATGGCACAATCGACCTCCCACTGGTATGTGAGGCAGTGGAAGCTGGCTGCTGCTCTCTATGCAGGAGTCAGAAACTGGAAGCAGGGCCCGGCTGAGGAGCTGCTTGCGGCTTTTGTTTTCGTATCTGACGAGACTGGGTTTTTTGAAATGGTATCGTAGAGCGAGTTCTAGCCGGTAGCGGGTAGGATTTCATCGGACGGAATAAGGACTTATTGTCTTTTTGGAAAGGCTGTTTTGAGGAGTACTCAGAAAGCATCAGAGAGAGCTGTCTCAGGGTCTCATGATGGTCCTTGAGTTCCGCCACCGTTCGTTGAATCTGCTCGCTGAACAGACTGTCTCCTACACAGGGCAGGTCGGATAATCTGTCTTGCACTTCAGGGCGAAGGTCCGAAGACTTGAGCCAGGCCCATCTTGCTGAGATAGCAGCTGCAGATACCCCGGGTAGCAGTGTCAAAGATATCGTAAGATGATCTTATCTCATGCTTGCCTGCCTCAAAACTTGTTGACTAGGGTTTGGAGCTGATCTTGAAATTGCTGAGGCAGGGAGCCTGTCAAGTCTTGTATCTGCTTAAATAAGACCCTGTTGTATTGGGTCATACAGAGCTGATAAGAGGCGATTCGAGAGATTAGCACAGAGCCCTGGAAGACCCGGCGACCAATGGCATCTAGAAATGTTTGCTCCTTGCCTGGGGGAAAGGAAGTGTGGGGTTTTGATCTCTTTGCCCTCTTTTTGGCAGATTCTACAACCACAGATTGGTGATCCAATTGAGGTTTTTGAAAACCTGGGGTTGACTGTACCAAATAAGTGGAGTCAGCCATCCTGTTGACTGGAGCAACAGAGCCAGGGTGTTCCCAGTTCTTTTTGAGGAGATCCAGAAGAACTTGGTGAATAGGAATGGAGGTTATTTCCTTGGGAGCATCCAGGAATTGCAACAGCTCCATCATTTGATGCCTGTCATCTTGTTCGGTCTGTAATTGGAAGAGAACCAATTCAGACATCTCCTTCACAAAATGTATGAAGGAAAGGCCCTCTGGAGGAGGAGAACACTTTCTGCTTTCAGAAGGAGAAGGTGGTGAAGGCAGGTCATCGGTGTCCTGTGAAGAATCATCAGTCCAGGTATCAGAGGGATCAGCACCTGCCCCTCTAGGAGTCAGAGGGGAACGGGACGGTGGAATACCTGAAGGTCCTGGTCTAGGCTCCGAAGGAATCGAAGGAATAATTGGAGGCACCGATGAAGGCATCGAAGGCACTGGTGCAGGCATCGAGGAATGGATCGGTGGCGCCGGACGTATCAGCATCGATGGCTGAGGCATCGGTAGGACTCCCAATGGAGGAATGCGGAACGGTGTTTCTCCTCCCGATGACAAGATAAGCGGAGAGGGCACCGGAGCCATCAGTGACCCAGGATCCATCGGTGGAAAAGCAGCAATGAGAGCTTCCATCCTCGAGAGCAGCAGTGCTAATGCTGCCGGAATCGGGTCAGTGGTTGTTTCCACGATCGGTGCCAGTGTCTGTGCCAGAGGAACTTGCAGTCGATGCATCGCCTTGTCGATGGCCTCCTGAAACAGCCTTCTCGGAGACCTGGAGCAAGCAGCCCTGGCTCCGGAACAGAAGGAGGAGGCAGAGGCATAGCCGGAGGGACCACCATTTTAAAGGCGGAGTTGCGGCTCCCGATCCCCTTTCGGGTGAGGGTTTCCTTGGTGACCTGGTCACCGAAAAGGTCGGTGCCTTTTCTGGATGGGGTTTCTTCGACGGCGGCTCGGATGATGGCGAGGTCGATGATTTCGCTCCCTCGATGGTCCGAGACTTCCGATGTCGGTGGCTGTTTCTCTCTGCGATCCCCTCGGTCCTGAGGGGGAGTAGAGGTGGTTGAAGGCCGAGAAGTCATCGATGCCAGACAGTCACCGGTCGATACTGGCGCAAAGTTGACGGAACCGGTTCTGACAACGTCGATGCAATCGACGGCGTCGGGATTTGAGCACGGAAGAGAAGTTCCATCTTCTCCATTCTGGCCTTGTGACCTTTTGGTGTCATTAGGGCACATTTGGTGCAGGTCGTGACATCGTGCTCACATCCGAGACACATTACACAGACCTTATGAGGTCAGTTATGGACATGGTGCGATTGCAGTCCAGGCACCGATGGAACCCCGACGCCATGGCCATGAAAAATTTGAGCCGCGGTACGGTCGACAGCCAGTAGGCCGCAAGGGCCAAACTCGATGGGAATCGACCGAAAACGGGTAGAAAACTTACTGGAGTACCGCGGCTTGAAAAAATTGAAGGAGAGACCCCTGTGGGGTAAGAAAAGTTGTAGTAATTCCGTGAGGAAAATTCCTGTCAGGAATCTCTGTGGGGCTCCTTAACCGCGTGCCTACTGCTGGGCAGAAAAAAGAAGACTGAAGGGGGACCCCTGCTGGCTGCAGGGTTGGTGCCATGCTGGGCATGCCCAGTAGGGGCCAGTCAAAGTTCTAGAAACTTTGACAAAAGTGTTCCGTGATTGGGCTCCATCCTGTGATGTCACCATTATGTGAGGACTACCATCCTGCTTCTCCTGTGAGAACCTCTTTTATTCATTATCCTAGCTAAAAGTTTGGGAACCTCTTTTATTCATTATGGGGTAGATTTTAAAAGAAGCGCGATCAGCCTACTTTTGCTTGCGCATCAGACTCAAGCAAAAGTACGCTGGATTTTAGTAGATACGCGCGGAGCCGCGCGTATCCACTAAAATCCTGGATCGGCGCGCGCAAGGCTATCGATTTTGTATAGCCTGCGCGCGCCGAGCTGCGCTGCCTCCCCCCGTTCCCTCCAAGGCCGCTCCGAAATCGGAGCGGCCTCGGAGGGAACTTTCCTTTGCCCTCCCCTCACCTTACCCTCCCTTCCCCTACCTAACCCACCCACCCACCCGGCCCTGTCTACACCCCCCCCCTTACCTTTGTCGGGGGATTTACGCCTCCCGGAGGGAGACGTAAATCCCCGCGCGCCAGCGGGCCTGCTGCGCGCCGGGCCGCGACCTGGGGGCGGGTACGGAGGGCGCGGCCACGCCCCCGGGCCGTAGCCACGCCCCCGTACCCGCCCCCAAAACGCTGCCGACACGCCCCCGGAACGCCGCGACGACCGGGCCCGCCCCCCGACACGCCCCCGACACGCCCCCCTCCGAGAACCCCGGGACTTACGCGAGTCCCGGGGCTCTGCGCGCGCCGGGAGGCCTATGTAAAATAGGCTTCCCGGCGCGCAGGGCCCTGCTCGCGTAAATCCGCCCGGTTTTGGGCGGATTTACGCGAGCAGGGCTCTGAAAATCCGCCCCTATCAGTTAAAAAAAAAAATCACTGTCCCTGGACTGGTGTTTCATTATCTAGAAAAACATCTTTTTTCCAGAATGAAAAATGCCCTATGTCCTGGCGATCCCCCTTCCTATCCTTCATAATGGCCCAATCCAATCCTCCTGTAGCTTACACAACCTGGCTGATAAGCAGAGTCTGAAGGGGTGGGTGTGATGGGCAACTGCCCAGATTCAGAGGGTGACAATGTGCCTCATCAGTGGGCAGGGTCCCAGTGCTGTAGGAGCTATCAGGAATTCCCACATGGCCACTACAGTGCAGCCATGTCAGAGGGTAGGCTGAGGCCAGCCTATTGCATTATACAAGGAGGACCCACTCCCATGGTTGGCCTAATCTTGACTGAAATGTGACTTGGCCCAACTATGGGCTGCTGGCAGACCTGGCATTTTGCTAATCCATTGCTTCTGCCACATCTCTTCCACACTGTCCACTTTGGGGCCGATGCAATAAAAGTGCACCGAAAGCAGGCGCTCAGTGTTGAGTGCCCACTTTCCTAACGCGCACCCAGGCACCTCTCCCGGGAGCACCATGCAATATTTAAATTAGGAGTCGCACTGCCAAGGAGGTGCTAGGGTCAATTGTGCACTCCTAGCACCTCCTTGGCAGCAGGCACCCAGGAGAGGTTAACTGTCCTTGGGTTAAGAAAGCGGACACTCAATTTTATGAGCATCCATTTTCCTAACTGGTGCCACTTTTCCGCTTTCCCTACTCTAGGCAGGCAATTTCTGAGCATAAAAGTGTGCGGGTCTGGCGCACTTTTTTTTTTTTTTGTGCATGTGGGATGAATAACTAATAGCCTCATCGACATGCATTTGCATATGATGAGTGCTATTAGTTTCGCGGTGCGTTGGATGCACTAATCCACTTATAGCATAAGGGGCTGTGGACGTGCCTCCAAAATGCGCGACAACTGTGGTTTAAACAGTGCGCTCAGCTGAGTGCACTGTTTTGCATCGGCCCCCATATCAGCTCAATTGCTTCAACAGTACAGTGCTCTGGATCAGGCTGAACCACAAAGGAATAACCTATCCCATTATCCAGAAAAATCCATTATCTGAAATTTTCTCACTCTGTCATTCTACTGTACAGAGAAACTACGCCACATAACTACCGTACAAAAATCTTTTCAAACGTTTGTATTTTGGAAATTTCATGGTGTGTTCACTTGATTAAAAATTGGGCAACAATGATCTTTGCCATTCAACTGATAATTCTGCATGAAGAAATCCCTCGCTCATCACAATTTCAGCCTTCTGCAATAAAGTAGTGTGACTGCTGTGTTAGCTCGCTTGGATACACAGAAATAAGTTAATAAACTGTAGGTGTTACTTTTTTATTGGATTAACTTAATATATTTGTGACTAGCTTGTAAGCATTGCTACCTTCTTCAAGTCAAAGCTATTTACAAATAAATTAAACCCCCAAAAAGGTCATTTATAACTTGTTTGTTGACCTCTATTTCTGTGTCATCCCACAGCCAAATAAACACATCTATTGTAATTATATTTAAATATAATTGCTAAACTGGTTGCTCTTACATATGTCATGTCTTCTTGAGATCAAAACCACTTTAGTCAACCTAAACTAAAAACTGTAATGACTCATCTATACAATTTAGGTTATTTTGAGTACAAAGAAATGGGGGCAGGAAGAAAATATCTCATTTGTACTTGCAGAATATATATTGTCCCTGCAATACAAAAATCAGGGAAAGAAATACATCTAACTATCTTCAACTGAAAAGAAAAGTAAAGCTGAAAAAGGTCAAGTTTCATATTTCTAAAATACTTTTTGATAATCCAGCTGATACTTGCCTATAATAATCCAGATGAAGTAAATACCACAATATTTTATTACACAGAGCAAAGTAGTGTGATTGTTGCATTATTCCTCTTAAATATGTAGAAATAAAGGCCAACATGCAACCTTTTTATTAGACAATTCATACACGTGATGAGCTTTTAAGCATCATACTCTCTTCAGGAAGTCAGTGAAGAAACACTACAGTTACCTAGGTTTAAATAGAACAGAGACAGCAAAGCACGAGGCTGTCTAATTTTAGCTGAACATTAAGGACACAAATAAACCTTTACAGACATAAAACACCACATTAACAAGAAGAACAGAGCGACACCTCAGTAGGTAAACATTTCTCAAAGGAATATCATTCCCTTAATGATTTCAAAACTTATATGGAATTTTAGAAGAGCAAAAGAAATCAAAACATTTGAAATTAAGATGATCAAGCACTTTTAAACAAATGCAAATAGATTTAATAAGAACTTCTGCTTTCTCACCCATAATCAAATATAGGCCCCTTGGAACTGTTGCGCAGGAGGTGGACCCTTGGGCCGAGGTGAGGTTGACGCTACCCACAGGGCAAGCCCTACAGGTCCCCACCATCGGCAGGCGGAGCTGGCTGACTGACGGAGGCTGACTGGAGCTTCGCTAATACCAGCCCTCGTTTCCCGCAAGTTGAGCCCTTGAGTACCGGGGCCGGCTGGACTTAGGTGAGCCTTCATCCGAGGTCTTCTCTGGGACGACGAGGAGGTCAGCCAGGGGCCAGCAGTGGCAGTAGGAATAGGTAGTCCGATCTGGACGAGGCGGAGTCCCGGAGACCCGGGCGCCAAAGAATACAGGCGGCAGGCAGAGGGCGCCCAAGTAAGAACAGGCCGAAGCCTGAGAAGCCAAGTCCAGAATAAAGACGAGAGGAGCGTCGTAGAACAGGCTGAAGTCAGGGCAGGTGGCAGGCAAGGAGAGTAACAAGGCAAGCGTGGGTCAATACCAGAAGTCAATCAGAAGCGTGGTCGGACAAGGCAAAGGTCAAACCAGGAGGCAGGCAGAATCGTAGTCAGGTGAAACGGAGGTCAAATCCAAAAGACGAGCAGTAGCGTGGTCAGGCAAAGCAGTGGTCAAAGCCAGGTCGGTCGGTCAGTGGAACAAGCAAAGGTAGACACAAACACAGGAACGAGTACCAGGATCAGGAACAGACGAATCAGAAACCAGGAAAATGGAGGAGTCGCAGGAACAAGCAACTCAAGACACACCAGTGTGGAGACCTGTTGCCAAGGCAAGGAAGCACTGGCTGGGCCCGACCTTATGTACCGGGACCCAGTGACATCATCATCCGGGGCTGCGGGTGAGTTTCCCACTGCGGCCCCTTTAAAAGAACAGCTGATGCGCGCACGCCTGAGGGGTGCGCCGCGAGACGGTGGTGTCTCCTTGCGTACCGTGCGGGGAGGCCTGCCAAGGACCAGGGACGTCCGCTACTGAGCTGGGAGCACGAGGGGCGGCCCGGGGTCAGAGACGGTGGCCACCGGACGCGAGAGCAGCAGGGCCAGGTGCTGGAGCAGGCAAATGGGGGTAAGAGGGCCTGGCCGCAGGCCTGCCGCGGCCGGCACATGCAACAGGAACTGTAAAATGTTATTGCTTGTCACCTCTGTTGGTCCCCCAACCTTCCCTTTATTGAGCTGTAATGGCATGTGCAGACAGCCCTGTGCCTATTTAAACTCAGTGTAACTTCAAAAAAAAATTTGCGAGCCGATAAAAATATATACTAAATGAACAGGATTTCTGTCATGTCTTTATAAATTATTGTACTCATATGACTCATACTGTACTTAAAAGTGGCTGAATTGTGGCAGAAAGATTTAAAACACTGCATTAAATGATGAAGACTTGCAATATATTGGTGAATTGTATCACAGAAAAAGTAACCTTATATGAATTGTGATTACGTATTCCACATAGGAAAATATTCTCCCTATAAGAGCATATAATGCTGGGATAAGTGAGTTAAGTAAATGCATGGAATGCCAAATAGTTGGTGCTACCTTAATACATTGTTTATGAGAATGTCTGTGTATACTTCAGTTTTGGTAAAACCTGACCCATGAACTAGCAAGTATGATGAGGAAAAAAAATATCAGTGTTCTGTATCTTAGATCATATTTTAAAAAATGTTTATATGGGTAAATGCTATAAGCTTTTGTCAGGGACAGAAAAGCCTGTTTGGTTTTGGGGTGGGGGCAAACCAAGCTCCATCCCAGCTCCGCCCCAAGAATCACTCACATTCCCACTGCCAATTTTTTTTTTTTTTTTACTCAGCATTTAAGTTAATGACATTCTATCTTACATACATTTTTCGCATAAATCAGAGTAAAATTATTAATTCCCAGACCAATTAAATGCTTGATTCTAGAAAACCAGACAGCGGTAAAGGAGAAAATGACAAAAAACACGAATTACTAATAGAAAGCAGAGTTGCTTACCTGTAACAGATGTTTTCAGAGGACAGCAGGATACCAGTTCGCACACATGGATGACATCATCAGATGGAACCTGGCCCGGAACTTTGATCTCAAAGATTTTAGAGCTTTCAAACATGCCCTACTGAGCATATGCAGCTGTAGTTATCACCTTGCCCCTTAGGCAGAATTCCTCAGTCCATGATATAACTAATATATAGAGAAACCAACTCCCAGGGGAGGTGAGTTGGTTTCGTGAGGACTGGAGAACACGTTACAGGTAAACAACTCTGCTTTCTCAGAGGACAAGCAGGATTGCAGTCCTCACATATGGGTGAATCCCTAGCTAGAGGCTTCTGAGAGCAAAGTGGGAAACCCCACAGTGCTGAAAACACCACCTTTCTCCCATTTGACTGTGAGGCAGCCAAAATGGGTCTAAGTGGGAAAAGAGTTGGGTTCTACAAAAGAAAAGCAAAGAACAGACACAAAACCCCGATACGTAGCAGAGGTGCCAAATGTAAGATGGTGATATAAAGTCCAGCAAGAAGCCTACTTTGCTCATGAAAATATTATAGTCTGGATTTCAGATCAGCAAACCCTGACAAGTAAGTCTAAATCCTCCTGTATACAGGAAAAGGCTTAGAAAACCAATGACAAGAACTCCTGGACGAAGACAGCACAGATTCCTTCGGTGTCACAAGTCCACCGAAAAATACAACTGGGGCCAGAGAACCCTCCAGAACGAAACTGCAGGCAACTAGAATCTGAAAGACAGAATGCATTTGCCAAAGTGCGCCCAATGATTGGCTAATAAGCACAATGGACAGAAAAACCAAGCAACACTTTGAAGAAGCAGCAGCAGCAACAACTGCCAGGTCTGTGGCAGACTTTACTTGCCAAAGTATCAGATAGATCTGACCACCCAGGAAGTCAAAAGTAATATCGGTTCGAAACAACTAGATGTATTAGTGTGTCTGGACTCTTCCTAACACAAGACGCCAAAGTGAAACCCACAACACAAAAAATATGTACATAGTGCCGCTCTGAAGGAAGATGCCGTGAATCTAACTGTGCTGTCAAAAAAGATATTAGTGAATTTACCGTGCACTCCACGAACAGATGTGTGGTCTCCACTCACTCACGCAAATGTATGTGTGCTGTTACTGGATCACATTTAAAGGGACATTTTGCGCCAAAAGAACTGTCAACATTTAAAACTGTGTTGTCTGAATCATTTGCTTTTTCCCCCATCGATATTATTTATTTATTTATTTTTAATTTTTATATACCGAAGTTCTTGTGAGAATTACAAATCACTCCGGTTTACATAAAACGATGAACTGCCCAACCGAGAAAGGGGGCTTTACATGGAACCATAATTTTATTTTATATGATTTTGATTTTATATGATTTTATTTTATATGATTTTGACACGCCCCCTTAATGATTGACAGTTGGTTCAGTCCTCCAATGTCCCTTTAAATGTCATCTACAAACAGCATGCATACACAATTTTCTAATAAGTGGATACCGTATCTAGAATATCCAAGTAATTTATTGTATATAACCACGATGTCTCCCACAACACAGTGTTCCCCTTTCTTTCCTACAGTTTTTTTCATTGTTACGATGTAACACACCCCTTGAGTGACTGACAATTCTTTTGGCGCCAAAATGTCCCTTTAAATGTGATCCAGTAACAGCACACATACATTTGCCTGAGTGAGTAGAGACCACACATCCGTTCAAGGAATGCACGGTAAATTCACTAATATCTTTGACAGCACACAGTTAGATTCACGGCATCTTCCTTCAGAGCGGCACTAATTTTTTGTTGCGGGTTTCACTTCGGCGTCTTGTGTTAGGAAGAGTCCAGATACACTAATACATCGAGTTGTTCGAACTTCGATATTACAACATGATTCTTTTATTTGCGTTTATGTTCAGTTTGAGGGCAGACATTTAAATACAGAGCAATTTTCAATTTTTTATTTGATAAAAAAGCTAAGTTACTACCATTTGAAGATGTAATTAGGTATAATATACATTCCATATTGCATCATTCTAATTTACATCCACACAGTAATTTTAGGTTTTCTAAAGTTTAATTTATTCCTGTTGATACATCCAAGACACGCCCCCTGAATGATTGACTTTGGTTTCTGGTGCCGAAATGTTCAGTAATTTTGTTTAAAATAAACACACACACTTGCTCTAAATATATACATACTTGTCAGAATAAGTGAAAATCAACATATAAATGTGGACAGTTTGATAAATGTGCTAGTACTCCTTCCTTAAATTTATTTTCATAGACAGGCTTCCTGTAGTGCACCTGAGTTCTGTAAGCACAGCGAATAGCAGGACATACACAGTAATAGGTAGAAGAGCGGTATCAGTATAATGAACAATGTCTCTCTTTTAGTCCTTTTTTCCTCTTTGACTGTTGTGTCCAATGAAGCTTTACATTTACACTTTTTCAACTTTCAATATTTAGGCACCATTATGTGAATGGAGTCTACATGAATTTGTTTTTTCAGATTCAACTTAAGGTTTGTTCAAAAACATTTTTTCAATAATACGTGACTATGTCTCACATATAATGTTAGCATCCGTCTAATTGCAAGTATTAACTATATAGTTCTAATGTTAACTAGTCAAACATTTCAGTACATTTCTGTTTTTCTACAGTGTTTCAGTCCTCCATTTGAATATTTTTTTTTTTATGTTCAAGATCATTAATATATCTTTACAGATACACTTCCATTGCGGATGACTTCCAAATGACATGGCATCACAAGCCTGATTTTTTTTTAATGTTTTTCAATCCAAATGAATACTTGAGGTAATTATTAAAAATTCAGATGGGGTATTGATATATGATGCATCAGAACATTAATATTTGAGTTTTTCAAAAAAATTTTAGATTTCTTTTGTTAATCAAAAAAAAGTTTTTTTTGATTCAACTTGTTAGATACATTTTTTATACATATGTAAATTCAAACCTTAAATTGATCATAGTACGGCTGATGCTGCATGATTGCTCCGTTTATGTCTGTATATCTATGTCACCAAGTTTGCACATTTTTCCTGTATATGTATGTACAATCATAGTTTAAGGTATCAATGTTTTTTATTTTGTTTTATTAATGTTTGTGTTATTGTGATTTATTCATATCCCCTGAGGCAGCCGCTGAAAGAGCGGCGAAACTCGGCCTGAGTCGGGCAGTTGTTTTTAGATACGTCTCTACCACAATAAATATTGAAAAATACTTTTGGCATCTATCTTCTTTGTTTTACCTCATGGCTTTTTTGGATCGTCTACCTTCTTGTTTCTTGGGTCCCTCTGCGAATGATGCAGAGAATCCAATGGTCTCAGGTTACACTGAGCATTGGCTCACATAGAACTGCATCCTGCCCCAACCAGAAGGTTCATCGACAAGGGTTCCAGGGTTTTGGCTATTCTACTTCCAATCCAGTCAAAATCCCATGCCAGGAATTGATTGAAGTGCTGTCTGGAGCTTATGGGGCCCTTTGTTGCCTGAGGAGGCTAGGAGAGGCCTGCTGCTGTCAGGAACACGATAGCAGAGGACATTGTCTCCTAGAGCGGAACCCTTCTAGATGAGTAGGCTAGGTCCTGAGTGTTCGCAGAGAGCTGCTGGAGCATTGCACTGTGATCACGGATTTGCACTACCACATCTTTTACATGATTGCCAAAGAGATTCTCTCCCATGCACAGCACGTCAGCAAGTCATTCCTGCACCTCTTGACAGAGATCCAAAGCCATAGCCAGTCGAGTCTGTGGGCGCCGATAACTGCAGCAGAGTCTCGATGCTGCTTTGAAAACATCGCAGGTCGAATGTACCCCATGGTTTCCACACTCCAGACCCTTATTCATCAGTGGCTGAAAGGTGTCGTGTTGCTATTAAGGAAGCTGCTTAGCTATCTCTTGCACCTGCTTCAGGATGTTCCACATGTACTGGCCCACTCAGAGCTGTTAGGCCGCTATGTAAGCAATGAGCATAGCTCCCTGAAACACCTTCCTCCCAAGAGTATCCATGGTTATCGGATCCCTCCCAGGGGGCACCAAGGAGTGGGTCCAAGTACGCTTGCCCTTTTTGAGAGCACATTAGACCACTACCAACTGGTGTAGTAGCAGTTGGAGATTGTCGAATCTGGGCGCCTTCTGGATGAGGTAGACTGCATCTGTCTTCTTACTGACGAGAGACACCGAGCGGGGTTCTCGCATATCATCAGTAATTCCGTAAGGAACTTTTGCGCTAGAATTGCCTCAATCTCCTTAGGAAGCTTCAAGTAATGGAGGATAACCAACATCTTGTGTCGGGTATCCTCCTCCGTCTGTAAATTAATGGCTTCAGCCATCAGCCAGGCAACACCTGCAAAGGTGTGATCTTCCGGAGAATTCCTTCTGACAGCAGGAGGAAAAGGGTCAGAGGGGAGGCCATCTGATGCCTCGTCTTCTGAAGCCTCCAAGGAGTAAAAGGATCCTCCTCAGGGGATGGATACCATGGTGCTCAGTCCTTGGTCAGCAGTACACCAATCGTTGGGGGGAAGCTTTCTCCTCCAATGAAATGTGGCCGACCAGTGGACTGGTAAGCAGCAGCCTCCAATGCCCCTCTGGGTGACTATGCCACCGCAAGCACAGACACTGGTAACAATGCAGGTAGAACACTGATAAGCACTTGTAGGGAGTCAAGCAGTGGCTCAAGGAGCAATGGTACCAGTCCTGGTGCCATCGATACCTTGACACAGAGGCCTTGCAGAGCCTTCTCTATGGCAAATTGCACTTGTTTCTCCAGGTCCTCCTCAAAAATTGCTAATGCCAACACCAACTGGGAACTAGAAGGAGTGACCAGATTCTCTTCAGAACTGAGAAGAGGATCAGTGGCTGACATCTAGACCATTGGAGATCATGACAAACCCCTGGAAATCATGGAGGACTAGCACTCCTCACCATGGGGTCCCTATGGGACTTCTCAGCCAAAGCTGGAGTATCCCCGTGCCCGGCAGTGTGCATCAACAAGGACCAATGCTTCTTCAGCTTCCCTCAATGCCTGGCAAGGTCCTTCCCCAGTGCAGAGGTCGAAGAAAACAAACCTGATGTGGACTTCGGCAATGGCCTGTCTCCAAATCCCTAACAGTCATCAACACCAACGGAGCTGATGGCCCCGCTGATGTCGATGGTTCAATAGACATCAGTGAGGCTTCAATGAGGATGCCTCCGATGCAGATGCCAATATATCAGTCTCCTGGTGCCCGAAGAGTTGGTCCATCTTCTCAAGGCATCCATGCGCAACTGCGGCAAATATATATATATATATATATATTATATATAGTATAACCATTATGGACCAAACCAAAGCCAATGTGGGTAAGATAACACAGACACTGTAAAAAACACGAGACTGCTGCAGTGCCTTTATAAGAAACACCCGCAAATCACTGTCTTGGCCATCAGGGAAAGCAGGCACCAATGGCACAGAAGGAGCTGGCAAATAAAACAAATATCAGCTGCAAGTCTGCAGCACCTGGGGAATCACTGATTGGACAACCAGGAGAGTCAACAACAATAATAGACAAGGAGCTGGCAAACAAAAACTTGAGCTTCATGAAAACTGCAGGTCACATTGACAAGGGAATAGAGGGAGGAGGAAGGAGGAAAGAAGTGAGGGATGGGGGAGGAGGAGATGGGGGGACAAGGGCAGAGTGTGCGCCAGAGGGAGGTAGTAGTAGACAGATAGTAGGAAGGATGGCAAAGCGTAAAGTGCAAAGGGGAAAAAAAAAAGTGCACCCAACTGTTGTGTTCTTCCCTCATAGCCTTCCATACCAGTCATCCCCACACCCCAATGTACACAATCCACAAATATACCTCTACCCACACCCAACACCATTCACTCCTTTTCACACCCACTTCCCGCAGCCACACAAAAACATATCCTGAGACACTCATCTCACACACCCCCACACATACAACCCCCTATAGCCTCTCATACCACACATCACCGGAAAGCCACTCACAACTTTCACTCCACTACACAACCACTGACACCACACCACATACTACCTATTCATCCCCTTCTCACTACTGGTAGTAGCAGCACCACCACCACACACCACTCACAATGCAACCTGCACCCCACACACCCACTCATACCACCATAAGCTGGGTCATGACAATAACTCCCTGAAATTACTGATAGAACCACATCACCAACGCACCTCACACTTTAAAAATAAATAAATAAATAAATAAATAGAGCACACTACCACAAACACAGTCACTACACTCAGCCCCTCCCCCACAAGTCTACTTCCACCTAGCAACTTTCCTCCTTCACACCACAAAAACAAATCTTCATGTACACCACTAACCACAGCCACCTACCCCCCACACATCACTGGAAACCGTTGCAATGGTTTTAGCTCCCACTCACCCTTTCACATCATGTACTCACCCCCGCTTACACCACCACCCTCCACACATATTTGCCATATATCCATCTGCACTCCCCCACAAAGCTAGGTGCAAAATGCAACCTTCCTGTACACATAAAATTTGCATGCTTTGGAGGCAATGCATGCAAATTTATGTCATGCATATTCATTGTAGATTTCCTGAACACACGACTGGCTAGGGGCTCTCCAGGACAGGTTTGGGAACCACTGACCTATACCAACTGTACACCCCCCAACCCTACAAACACCCTCCTCCATCCCCTCTACCCCCTACCCTATGCACATCCTTCATCACTCCCCCCCCCAATGTCACCACCACCCTCCATACATCACCACCACCCTCTAACACACAAATGGAGAGGGAAAGGAAGGGGGAAAATGGAGAGTGCAAGAGGAAGAAGTTGCAAACACACACAAGCCAACCCCCTGCACTCACAACCTGAAACACAATTCCACTCCTTCAACACAAATACCTCCACCCCTCACATAAACCTCAACTATACCACCCCAACCGCTGTACACATGGAGAAAGAGGAGAGGGACAAAGTGAGAGTGCAAGGAGGAAACAGTGCCCCTTTCTCTGCATCACTCATGCCCTCCCCACACACAATCTACCATGTAAGCTCAATGACCCACACCCCACCATGCCTACCCTCATTCCTCCACCCCCAAGGAGCAAATACAAGACATCTACACACCTGGAACGTCTATAATACACATGCAAGCCTTGGAGTAAAAAAAACATGGTCTTGGAATTTGGTATGCATACAATTCTAAATTCCTCATTTTTCGGGTTCCCCTTAAATTACAGGCATGCTCAGTCTGAAGAAAAAATAAAGGGACAGGTGCAGGAATTCCATAGCTCTCTCTCTGCCCTTCCTTTCATTAGATCACCAAGCAGCCTGTCGATACATTATCAGTCAGTCTCCTCATCCAGCCATTCCTTGAATTTTACACATCAGCAGGAACAAAGTCCAGAGCGAAGAGCCAACCAGAGGGGTTGGGGAGGATGCAAGAAGGGGCACAGCCCCTAGTCATAGATAAAATTCTTACAGCATAAAGTATTTATAAATTTTAGTTTAAAATATACAATAAAATGCTGTATTGTTAGAATACTGCAGCACTAGCTTACCTTCTTACGAACAATTACTCATGATGCTGTAGGTGTAAAGTTTTTTTTTGGCAAAGCTATCTTTAGATGGAAATGATGTGCATACTTTTTCTGTTTTAGAACATTTATTTACTTCACAAAAGTGAAATTAGATCCTTACTTACTAATTTATTTTCCTTGCCTCCTGCTAGACCAGTCCAGATAAGTGGGATTTGTCCCCACTACCAGCAGACTGACGCAGAGGGCAAGCTCTTTGATCTGACATCCCTTCTTATATAACCTGTACAGCAAGGAAGGCGACAGTAGTCCCTTGCCCAAGCTAATGCATACGCTTAATTCAAAGCACCCTAAACACCCAATAAGAGTATGGAAAAAAACATATAAACACACACACACAAAATAATTTAAAATAGTGATCCTGAAACAAAAAATAACAACTGATTGAGAATTACCTCTGCTCTTCCTTCCCCCAGGCTGTATTTCCCTCCTGGGGAAAGGCACTACCTTTCTTTAAAAAAAAAATTTTTAAACATCTTACATTACTTTTTTATTTCTGTACACATATATCTATTATATTTTTCCTATGTATTTTCTCTTCTTTTTTTTTTTTTTTTGTGACCAACAAGCACCCTTTGGGGTAGGCTCTGAACTGGTCTGGCAAGACTCAAGGGAAAATATAATTACATAAGGACCTAATTTCACCTTCCTTAACATCCTATCAGAAAAGTCTAGACAAGAGTGATGTACCTAAACAGTACCTAACCCGGGTGAAAGTAGCCTAAAGCTCCCTCCAGGACCCGTGTAGCAAACACTATATCTTTCTTCTCCTGAAGATTTAACTTGTAGTGCTTTGTAAATGAGTGCAGAGAGGCCCACATGGCTGCCTTTAAAATTTTCACTGGCGCCACCAATCTATTCTGCCCAGGATGTGCTCTAGTGGAGTGCGTGTTTAGTCCCTCGGGAACTGGCTTTCCTTTATTATGAAGGCCCAACATTTGCTTCCTTAATCCAGTGAGAAATGGATGACTAAGAGGCCACTTCACTTTGCAAGTCCCTAAAAATAAATAAAATCTGTATGATTTCCAGAATCCATTCATAATTTTTGCCCTTTGTATGTCCAAGGCTTGAAGATCCCTCTTCTGGCCTACACATTCCACTTTCTGAATCCCAGTAAGGAAATATGATTCAAATGGAATTGTGATAATCTTTGGCAAGAATGCAGGCACTGGTTTAACTAACTTTCTCCCTTGAAAATGAAAGGTAGAGATCTCTGCAAGATAATATTTGCAATACTGAGATTCTCCTTGCCAAACAGATTACAACCAACAGTACCATCTTCAGGGTAAGACCTGATGACAGGGCCAGCAGCTTTACCAGCGGGAACAAGTGCTTCATTCCCTCAAGAAGTGAACTACATTCAGATGCAATATCAGGGAGGAACCCTAACTTGCCCCTGTAGCATACAATGGCTGATACTTAGAATTTACCACTAGTTCCTTGTCCAGCCCATCCTAGAAAAATTGTAGAAAAGTGGCTAGAACCTCTTTGCCCACACATTCTTTAAAGGTTCTCCAAATTCTTTTTTTTTTTTTTTTTTATTTATTGAAATTTCAAAATATATTTCACAAAGAATCCTCTTTGCTACAGAAACATGATACATCAAATAAGCAACTATATTAAAAGGAAAAACAAAGGAAAAAGGACTATATTTCCTAAATTACATCATTGTATCCATTAGACCCCAATCTAGGGGGGAGGCAGACTTAAATCAAGGAGAATACAAGAAACAAATATATGAAATGACATAGCATAATACGGCTAATATAAAAATTACATCAGAACATTGATTCCAGCGGATGGAATCATTTTCCTTGATTCAATAAACTTTTTAAGCTATTCCGATGTGAGAAATACAAAATTATCTCCCCTAAACTTGACCAGACATTTGCACGGGTATCTAAAAAAAAAAAAAAAAAAAAAAGACGCCCCTAAGGCCAGGGTTTCCTGTCTCAGGGCTAAGAAACCCTTCCTTCTTTCTTGAGTAGTCTTGGAGAAGTCCGGGAAGATTCTCACTAGTTGTCCCATAAATAAGACATTAGATTTCTTAAAGTACTTTTTCATAACTGCACTCAAGTCACTATCAGTTACGAAAGTAACCAGTAGCGTAGCTCTTTCTGTTACTTCATAGTTGGAAGAATCCAAATAATCTGTAAGGTTATTCAAATCAACAGTCTGTATCTGTACTTGAGATCTTGAACCAGATTGTAAAAAATATATTTTGTCCAAGGGGGGGGGGGGGGATCTCTTCTGAAGAAAATTCAAGAATTTCAAGGAAATATCTCCTTAGAGTGAAACGTGGCAATTCCCACACCACCCTTGGAAACTTTAGAAGACGCAGGTTCAGATGTCTCAGCCTGTTTTCAACGTACTTAATTCTTCAATTCAGGATATCACCATCCTGAATTAAAGAGCTTTGTACTCCTTTAATTGCTTTCATCTCTTCTTCTATATGATTACATTTTATCCTGATTTTCCTGGTTTTGAAGCTGGCTGTTCTTACAAACTGTTTCTAACTGCTGTGATAGTGTAGAAATCTTGAGAGAACAATCAGAAATAGCATTGCCCATATTTATAACAAGGTCCCAGGTTTAATCAAGAATAACTATGGCTAGTTTCTGGATCAACACAAATGTTTTTTTTGGCTCCAACAGCCTCTCACCTTCTACTCCACTGCTTACTGCATTAGGTATTTCATCTAGGGAGAGGCGTCCTGGTCTTCCTGTTGCAGTTCCCAGCACTTCTGGGAAAAACTCGCCGCAGAGGCTCCCTTGGTGTCGGGAGTAAGAGAAACCACACCCGGACTCTGCCAGACAAGCTGCTGCGGCCCCTCCCGCTCCTGCAGTGGGGGTCTGACGTCGAGCGGGCTCAGGGACACCTCCTCCGAGGCTGTGGTGAGCTCTCCTCCACTCACCTCAGCAGCCGGAACTCCTGGCCCCAAAAGTGAAGCCGTTGCCAGGCATTGTGCGATCATTTGCTGCCCGGAGCAAGAAGGGGATTCCGAGGGAAAGGTTTCTACTTTCCCCTTTCTTTTCGCCGGCATTTTGAGGATATTATCGCCTAAACAAAGTTAGAGGAAAAGCGCCGAGCAGAGCAATGCCAGTGTTAGACCGCCATCTTGACTCCTCCCCCCTGAAGGTTCTCCAAATTCTGAAATGTATCAGTGAGGTGGAACACTTCCTTGCCTTTAACAGGATTGAGATTACTTAGCCTGAATAACCTCTCTTGGTAAGTCTTTTCCTCTAGAGCCAGGAGGTAAGACAAAAATGTGTTAGATCTTCTATGGTAAGCGGTCCTCAGTTCAGGAGGCCCTTCAACTGGCTGAACCTTAGTGGTTTTCCCACTTTGAACCTGATCAGGTCCACATACCACGGACAACTTTCCCCAATCTGGGGCAACCAAGATAACTGACCCCAGATGTTCTGCAATCCTACTTAGCACCCTTCTCACCATTGCCCAAGGCAGGAATAGGAAGCAACTTTGCACCATAGAGTGTCTATACCGCCTGGATCCCCTCTCTCTTCTTCAACTGAAACATTCCTTTACTTTACTATTCTTCTGCATCACCATTAGATCCCACTGGGGTTGTCCCCATTTGACAACCTTGACCAATCTGGTTGAAGGCTTCTTTGGCTACTTCCCATTCCCCTGGGTCTAGCATCTGCTGGCTCAGGAAGTCTGCTTGTATATTTTTGGTTCCTGCTATGTGGGTGGCCACGATACTGTCAATATGTGACTGTGCCCACCTCATCATAGGATATGATTCCCTTGCAACTTGCAGGCTCCTTGTCCGTCCGTCCCCCCCTTGCATGTCCAACATCCCAATCCAGATTCAACAACTAGGCTGCAGAATCAGGCTTCTGCATGGGGCAGAACACCTGGTGCACCAGTAACATGAAGTCCAGTGAAAATCCCATGAGGTGAGTCCTTGGTGAACCCCCCTTCTGACTCCTGCCCAAGATCAGGTTCCAGTTATGCTAATTTGCCTCCCATGCCTTCCCTGGAAGATCCCTACCAAAGGGGAAGCTACTAGGCCTAGCTGTCCTGGAGGCAACATCTCCTCTTAAGCCACATCCACTCTGGAGCCATTCACCTCTCGAGGCCTCCTCCTTGCTGGGCCCATCTGGAAAGGCAGAGCCAAGACCCCTATCACATGCTGGGCAGTACGAGCCAGCAATACTGGGTATCCTCTTTGAATCACAGGTCAAGCATCTGTGGCCGCAGAGCATCTTACTCCCCCCCCAATTAAGGTCTTATAATAGCATCCCATGCACCTGCCGGCCCTGCAGCATCTTCGGTTCAGTGCTGCACTCCCTCCCAAATTCCCCCTGCTTCAATTACTCACCATCTCTGGGGAATTTGTGACTACCAACTGCAGTCGCTTTGCTTGCTCGGGCTCCCTTCTCCCTTTGTCAGGCCCCGGAAGAAGCAAAGCTGGAAAAAGGTGGGATTGGGGGGGGGGGGGGGGGGGTTTTGTTTTTTTGGGTTTTTTTTAAAAGGACAGGTCCTTCTGCTCAGGAAAGGGGACCAGCTCCTAGGATGCCTAACAGACCACTGTTGAGAGATAGCACTGCTGGGGGAATCAGCCTCTAAGGTCTTTTGCCCCAGGGGCTAGGAAATTCAACCAGGTCTGGGCCACACATTGAATCTGGGAGGCTTCCAATATCCATTTACACTTGTCCACAGCAGCAGGAAATAGAGATTACTAGCAAGGACCTAAGGCCATGCCCCTCGTATGATTGAGAATGAGGTCATGGAAGGGGTGTGCCTTTGTCTCCCAGAAATCACAAGTTTAAGGACTGGTCTAGTAGGAGGAAAAGGAATGAGACATTGTGAGGGTAACTAATTTTTACATTAGGAACATAAAAGAAAAAGATCAGTATGGTTTTCAAAAGACATGGCTGAAAGGTAAGAGCAAGCAAATTAACATTCAAAAGGTACGAGTGATCTCAAAGTGGAGGACAGGGAACAATATCTGGAAAAGGTGAGGGAAGTAGAGAAGGATGTCAAGACAGCAAAGGCACAAACAGAGGAAAAACAGTGACAAGACTTTTGTCTGATATGTCAATGAAAGGAGGATGTGCAGAGGTGGGATTATAAAACAGAGATGAAAGATTAAATTATTCTTACCTGATAATTTTATTTCCTTGAATCCTGCTAGACCTGTCCATTACTCGAGGATTTCCCTGTTCCACAGCTGCCAGAGACAGAGATCATACCCACTTTATAACTTCACTCTTTTGCATAAGGGAGGAGTGGTTGGAGGCCCTTATCAATAGCCTACTGTCAAAGCCATAGGACAAGAAACATCCCCCCCTCCAAGTATACTACTCTTAGTCATACATTCATATTATAATTCCTCAAGGTCATCCTCTTTTCAGGGGAGGGCAGGGGAAGAGAGAGAGAGAGAGAGAGAGCACCTAGATGTTGGTGCAACACTGCTTATGGCCCCTGTATTCTTGGGTGAGCCCTAGATTGTTCTAGAGTTACAAAAGCAGCCTCTGAAGCATGATATCATTAACACTTGCACTCTTAGAGAATTGAGGGTTAGATCCTTGTCCAAGCCCTTCTGCAAAAAGTCAAGGATTTGTGATACATCTGTCTTCCATGGAGAAATTCCATTCTCATGACAATCCGCCATAAACAACCTCCAGACTCTGATATAGGCTAAAGAAGCTGAGGCTTTGCGTGCCTGTAGCACTGTAGCTACTTATGCTTTTGAGTATCCTCTGCTTTGCAGCCATAACCTCTCAAGGGCCAAGCCATATGCCAGGATGGAGACGATCTCCCATCATCATTGAGCCTTATCCTGGCTACCCATTCTGTTTGGGATGCCACCAAAGGTTTATCCTGGCTACCCTTTTTCTTTACTGAAAAATGAGGAACCCTTATGATTAAAAAAAACAAAACTATATAGCATATGTATTTATTTCACTCACAGAGATAGGAACATACATTAACTGAATATTTATTTAATTATATGTAAAGAGCTCAAAGAAAAGCACAGGGACTGCACCATATTGTTTGTCGGTACCTTATGTCCTATCAAACTGTGCCTTAATATTTCCAGTCATAAGAACATGCCACACCGAGTCAGATCAAGGGTCCATCAAGCCCAGCATCCTGTTTCCAACAGTGGCCAATCCAGGCCATAAGAACCTGGCAAGTACCCAAAAACGAAGTCTATTCCATGTTACCGTTGCTAGTAATAGCAGTGGCTATTTTCTAAGTCAACTTCATTAATCATTGGTCTTAGAAAGTTTAATTCATCCTCTCAGACTGCTTGTTTGTTTATGCTTATTTTTTAAAGATTTTTTGAATGGTCTTGAAGCCTATCATGGTGTTTTCATATTTCCACGACCAGAGATAAGTACTGGCTTTCTATTGTACCTGTTTTGTCCTCTTTTGAGGCATTTTAAAAAATCTTTAAAAAATAAGCATAAACAAACAAGCAGTCTGAGAGGGTGAATTAAACTTTCTAAGACTAATGATTGGAAACATTAAGGCACAGTTTGATAGGATAGGACATATGGCACAGGCAAACAATATGGTGCAGTCCTGGTGCTTTTCTTTATGAGCCCTTTACATATAATTAAATAAATGTTCAGGTGAACATATGTTCCTGTCTATGTTAGTGAAAAATTACATACCCCTTTTCTTGGCAATCACCTTTGCTAGTTGGGCTCCTCTTGTTTATCACACTCTATGTACCCATTTTCAGTGCAGATGTCTTGACCAGACTCCAACCTTGTGTGCTAGGCCAAGCCGAGTCGCCATTCACCTGAATTCCTCTTTCGTTATCTGTGGGCTGAGGGCCCTCTATATAGTCCCTCTCATCAACTAGTACTGTCCTGTCAAGTGGTCCTAAGACCCAGACCCACCCAACTTCCTCACCCTCCTAATCTTTTCCTGAGGTGGGTTTTGTATGGCTGATTACTTGGGGTAGTCCTTGCTCCGATTCCCTAATAGGGATGATCCGATAACACCAGGCAACCTCTTCTTAATATTGTTGTCCTGCCTGCATAAAGGCAGTCCAATCTGCCGGGTATCCTTATAGTCCTCTCTTCTTCTTCTTTTTTGTTTTAATCTTTTTTTTATTATTAAAGCACATCAGGAATGATTATACAACAGTATTAGCCATACATGTTAATTACAGAAGTGCCTGTACCGTTGAATACAAGCTGAATAAATACAAATACCCATATGCTTCAATAAAGATTTTACTTTCAATTATTCCCACCCTCCCAACCCTCCCCCCTGGAGACAACAAGGGTAAAACCAGTTATTAAGTGAAGATAAGAATATAAGAATAGAGAAGATATTGGTAATAAGCATGGATGGTACATCTTCAGAATTTACATGCAGTGTTTGAACCTCAGGGTAGAGAGATATAAAAGAGTCTTTAGATGAACATGCTACAAAGCCAGATGGTTTTAACCGATCGAGGAACTGCAATCTTGTCTTTTACTCCTGAGCTGCTAGCCAACTTGTGAATGGGTCCCAGATCCTAGTAAAGGATGTTGGACGATCATGATGCACAGCAGTGAGACGAGCCAGTTGATATATGCAGTGAAGTTTATGCTGGACCTTGGTAACACTGGGTGGCGTGCTGTCTTTCCAATGTTGTGCTAAAGTTGTTCGAGCTGCAATAAAAACCTGTTGAAGAAATCGTTGTGTCTCTTTTTGCACTGTTTCTAGTGGAAGATTCAAAAGAACATGCCAAGGTTTAACCTCTATAGGGGTATGTAAGACAGTGGAAATAGTCCTCTCTTCTTAAACTTAGACTGGGCAGAGCAACTCATGCTTTCTTGGCCCTTTTAATTAAAATAAGTCTACGCTTCACCCCCTCTCTCCAGGGGCAGGATTGGAACTACCACTTTCAGTTCCTGGAATCTTCACCCAGACACTTCTTTGCCCTGCCAAACACAAGGGAAAACATAAAAATACTTTTAGAGCTAGGGTGGTGTCCCGAAGAGCCTCCAATATATCATTGAGCGGAGTGGCTTCCACCTGCAGCTAGGTCAGTCCTTAGTCTCTTAGCCCCAAAAAAGGACTGAAATCTTCCACTAGATGCCTTGCCCTTATGCTGGTATTTGAATGGCTGTCTTCTGAGTCCCCGCATGTTCATGTGGCCTCTATCCTCTACTAGCTTTGTGGCTTGCTTTAGGCCAAGTCTTATCAGCTTCTCCGATTCCTCACCAAACAGGAATCCCCCTTTAAAGGGAAGCTTACACAGTCATAACCTTGGATAGTGAGTCCACCACCCAGTTATGGAGCCATAATAGTTTTCTGGCTGCCACCCCAGATGCAATCAAATGTTGAAAATAACCTAACCAGGTCAACTTCAAGCAGGCTGTTTCCTGACTTTCTGGCAATTACTGTACTCAGAGCAGGGCAAAGCCAGCTACACAATCCCCGCAAATTGAGACCTGTATCATTTTAATAAATACTGCAAAATTCTGGGCTTCCTGACCATTCAGATCCTAGGAAATAATAGGATTCCAGCAGCTGCTCTGCCACAGGAGAATACTATATGTAAGTTGCCGCCAGGGAACTCTGTCCTAAGGCAATGGAAAATGACAGAGTCGTGCGGCCACACTGCTCTGCACAAACTGTTTCTGCCTGTAATGCCTACATCAGCTTTCTCTTGTTAAATGCCTTACAGATCAAGCCAGCAATGCTTACCGCTCAACTGGCCCTGTACTACCTACATTTCCCGCCCCCTTTCCATACCTGGACTCTGCAGATGGAGGGGAGAAAAGAGTCAAATCTGCTACTGACCTGCCACTGGCTCCCAAGTCGTGTTGCAACTGCTAGCTGGTTGGCCCCCCCCTTTTTTTTTTTCTCTCTTTTTTTTTTTTAGACCTTACTTCCCTCTTGACTGCCTTGGGGAGAGGAAGTCTATCCTGGCTTTCATACCTCTGGACTTCCTTGACTTGGCCCTGGCCTATCCAGGAAAAATGAACCCATTCCTTAAGTTGACGACTCTGTGGCCTTTTCTCCTTCTTCCTGCTAGACCAGCCTTCCTACCATATTGCTGACGGCAGAAGGCTGCTGATGCCTTCCCATCTGCACCACATTACACAGAGTGACAGCAACAGGCCAAAAAATGTACCCTCTCTCTCCATTTGTTGGTAGGAGGGACAAAACCTGTCTGGACTGGTCTTCAGGACAATGAGAAGAGAGACATTATTAGTGAAGTATCTCAGAGATAAGACCTGGAGCTAGTTTCTGCTCAACATTTAGATAAGTGATATTGCAGAGGAATTAGCAGGAAAAGTTTGCCTTTTTGCACATAATACACCGCAACACAGTGTATTCTACTGACAAAAAAAAAAGACAAAATGAAGAGTGATCACATGCTTGACAGCTAAGATCCAATGCAATAAAGTGTAGGGTCAGAATTCGGAATACAGAGACCCAAGGAAGTAATACACAATGCAGGTGAGATACTGATGTATCCCAAAAAGGGGTGATCATAACTAATTATCTCAAGATTCTAAAACACTGCAACAAGACAGTGGCCAAAATAATTCAAAGGTACACAGAGATAACCAACAGAAAAAATTGGAGACGATAATGATTCTATACAACTCACTGGTGAGACCTCACCTGGAGTAGAGCGTAATCTGGAAGCTGTACCTCAAATTATATAGACAGAACAAAGGGCAATTCAAAGAAGGGCTACTAAAATGCTAGAAAGACTGCACCATAAGCCCTGTAAGAAAAGACTTAAGAACGGGTGATTTTAAAAGCCCGACGTACGCATTAATTAGGGGATGTGTGAATGTGTCAGGCTCGCACATGCCGAATGGATTTTAAAAGTCACCGAGATACGCATATCTCCCGAAGCACGCACATCTTGAAAGTTTTCAAAAAGAGGCGAGGCCTAGGTGAGGTCTGGTCGGGACATGGGCATTTTGGGTCTTGAACCCGAGTTGTGCGCATAAATACTTACACAATATGGCGCACACCAAGGTCCCCTGCCTTGTAACTTTATTTTTATTTTTTAACTTGCATGTCATCCATAGAAGTAAACAGGTAGATCTGTGGCTTTTTAAGAGTCTGGGATAACTAGGAGTTGTAAAGGCTAGATTAGGATGTTTGGAAGATCCCTCTTAACTGGGCGAACTGGGGATGAACTGGTAAAACTGGGAATAGAGTCAGCACAAGCCCCTTTTAAAATCCCCTGATTTATGTGGTAAAAGCTGGATTTGCATACCTATGCACACGCCCACTTAAAATTTGGTGCTCACGTGCACGTGGTCAGGCTATTTTATAACATGCGTGCACTATTAATCCACAGTTTTCAGCAAAACCTATTATAGCTGTATCAGTCACAATCTGTTCGGCTACTCTTGGGACCTTCTCATCTACTGAATGTTGAACTGTTCTTCATTCAAATAAATGTTTCTGGCAACCAAGAACTGAGTTATCTGAGATCTACAACTGGGGTAGAGGTTTAACTAACTGTCTAGGGATTCCAGCTCGACATCAAACGCTGAGAACAGTACAATCCTATACAAGAAACAAGTGTTGTTTCAGTGGAAAAAAAAAAGTTCTAGCACGATTCCACTGCGGGCGGAGGTTTGGCTTCTGGGATCCCCTTGGGTGACACTCTCAGATGACCACCAGGCATTGTTTACCTATGTGGTGACAGCGGCTAGACTGCTGGTGACAGCCCGGTGGAAGTCTCGAGATATACCTGGTCACAAAAGAACTGACCACATCACTCCAGTGCTAAAAAATTTACACTGGCTACTGGTAGAAAAAATAATTGAATATAAAACTCTAATCATCATACACAGGACATTCATTACACAACAGTGAAGGCCCAAGCCTAAACAACATTATCCAGAAACACTACTCCCAACGCAAGATAAGAGCATCAAACAAAGTACAACTAAACATACCATCTGTTTCAAATGTCAAACTTACCATTGTAAGAAACAAAGCCTTTTCAATAGCAGGACCCCTCCTCTGGAACTCACTACCTGATCACTTAAAACTACAGAACAACACTAAAATATTTAAAAAAGATCTCAAGACCTGGCTCTTCAGACAAGCATTCAAAGACGGGATTGGCTAACCACCCACTCCACAAAGGTTACCACTTTCTATTAAAGATTGTTACACATTACTACATACAGTTAACTTTTTTACAGCTAACATTTCTCTACTGCTAATGACAACACCAACCTGTTGTTAAATATGCTGCTAGCTATAACCATTCTTTATTCATTGCTACCCTCTCCGCATCTATTGTCGTTCCAGTTATGTTGTTATTTATTTATTTATTTAATGGTTTTTATATACCGCCGTTCATCCTAGGATATCGCGTCGGTTTACAGGAAAACAAAAACAAAACGTCAGAGCGTTGTACATAGAACAAGGTAACAATAATTATGAACTAGGATATAGATAGCTAAGGGAAGAAGTAACGTACATATAACAAAATAATAGTTAAGAACTAATACATAAATAACTAACAGTGAGAATAGCTAAGTAATTTAAACGGCAAAAACTTGGAGGGAGGAGGGGAGAGGGGGGAAGGAAGGGAGAGGGGAGGGGGGGAGGAGGAGAGAGTTGGACGTGCAGGGGTATTTAGGGAAGTTGTATCATAGTGGAGGGAGAAAGTGATGGAAAATGTCTATTGTGCTTGCAAAGAGGGTAGAATTAAGTGGGAAGGGGGAGCGGGAGGGATCAAGTGTAGGCCTGAGTAAATAACCATGTCTTGAGATTTTTTTTTAAGATTTTTGGGGACTGTTCAAGTCGTAGTTCGGTGGGCATAGAGTTCCATAAGGTAGGGCCAGCTAGTGACAGGGCGCGGGCCTTGGTGGATGTATATTTAAAGAGTTGGGGTGAGGGGGTTTGCAAGGTCGCCATGTATGGGTTTCTGATCGGCCTATTAGAAGTGTGAAATTGTAAGGAGTTAGAGAACCAGTTCATTTCTGATTTGTGAAGGGCTTTATGTATGAGGGTTAAAACCTTATATTGAATGCGATAGTGAATGGGTAGCCAATGTAATCGTTTAAGAATAGGTGTAATATGCTCCTTTGAAGTAGTGTTGGTGAGTATGCGAGCGGCAGTGTTCTGTAGAATTTGTAACGGATTGATTGCATTTTTGGGTAGTCCTAATAGAAGAGCATTACAGTACTCCATTTTAGAGAACACCATGGCTTGGAGTATGGTGCGGAAGTCAGTGAAATGTAATAGGGATTTAAGTTTTTTAATAGTATGGATCTTGAAAAAACATTCTTTAAGTATTGTATTGATATATTTTTTGAATGTCATGTGGTCGTCTAGTATGACTCCTAGATCACATAATTGATGGGAAAATTGGGTGTGGGGTAGAGTAATAGGCATTGTCGGCGTAGTATGAGAAGGTGTGGGAGAAGTTATAATCATGAGTTCGGTTTTTGAGGTATTAAGAGAAAGTTGTATAGAATTAAGTAGATTGTTGATTGCGTTGAGTGTGGTATGCCAGATATCAAGGGCTTTTGGTATGGAATCAGTGATTGGAATTAGAATTTGTACATCATCAGTGTACAAATAGTGAGGCATCTTAAGGCTGGACAGGAGTTGGCAGAGGGGTAACAGATAAATATTAAATAGTGTGGAAGACAGTGAGGAGCCTTGGGGGACTCCATGAGCAAGGGGTATTTCCTTAGATTCATGGTTGCCTAATTTGACTTTATAATTCCTATTGCTGAGGTATGAAGTGAACCAGTTGTGGGCTGTGCCAGTAATTCCAATCTCCTCAAGGCGTTTGAGGAGTATCTGATGGCCGACTGTATCAAATGCAGCCGAAATGTCTAAGATTATTAGCAAATGGGATAGTCCTTTGTCTAAACTTTTGATCAGGTAGTCAGAAAGTGAAATAAGCAGGGTTTCTGTACTGTGTAGTTTCCGAAAACCATATTGAGATGGGGATAGGATCAGATGCTCATCTAAATATTCGCTGAGTTGGCGGATGATAATTTTTTCTAATATTTTTGCAATGAACGGAAGGTTGGAAATGGGGCCGTAATTGCTCAGATCGGTAGGGTCCAATTTAGGTTTCTTGAGGGAGGGTTTAAGAATTGCTTGTTTTAGTGGATTGGGGACCATGCCTGCATCAATGGATGCGTTAATAATCATTGAAACTGGACAGGCTATTAGGTCAGGAATGGTGAGGAGAAGTTTCGTGGGAATGGTATCAGAAGGGTGAGATGATGGTCTAGTTTTTCTGAGTAAGGATTCAATTTCTATGTCAGTAGAGTGTTCAAATTGTGTAAGAGTTGCTGTGGGGTTGGTAGATTGGATGGTGTAATTGTTCTGTGGTGTGTGAGGGATGGAAAGAAAACGAGTCATAAGTTTGTTAACTTTCTCATGAAAAAACATTGCCAATTGTTCACATTTAGTTTTGGCTTGTTCTTCTGGAATGCTATTTGGGGAGAGATTGGTCAGGGAGTTGACATATTCAAATAGTGCCTTAGGGTTGAATTGGTACTGATGAATTTTGGTGGCATAGAAATTCTTTTTGGCCATATTTATTTCATTATAGTAATTGTGTAGGGAAGTTGTGTAGTGCGCAAGTAGGGTAGGGGAAGGGTCATTGCGCCAATTTCTTTCTGCTTTCCTGAGGGCTTGTTTTAGTTCTTTAAGATTAGTTTGGTACCAAGGTTTTTTTGTATTATTTTGGGAGGTTAGCTGTTTGGTGATAAGGGGGCAGATGCTGTCTGCAACTGTTCGAGTGTGCTCATTCCAAGAAGCAAGAGCGGTGTCAGCGTTAGTAAGGTTGAGATTGTTTAGGGAGTGTGAAAGAGCCATAGTAAGCTCATCTTTGCTGCAGGGTTTGCGGAATTGTATTGTGGCGGCTGTAGTAAGGGGGGGGGGGGGGGAAGGCCTTTCTATTGTATTTGTGGATCTTATGATATAGTGGTCCGACCAAGGGATGGTAGTGTATGATAGCGATTCAGTTACAATATGTTGGTTAGTGAATATAAGGTCAAGTGAATGGCCAGCTTTGTGTGTGGGAAAGTTTATGATTTGGTTGTATCCTAATGATTTCATGGCTTCTAAAAAGGAGGAACAACTGGGTGTGCGGGGAGTAGCATCAATGTGAAGATTGAAATCCCCTAAGATAATGGCTGGTAAGTCAATGGAGATATTTTTGGCAATATATTCTATTAGTGAAGAAGGGTTGTTGTTGAGAGTTCCGGGTGGGGCATATATGAGACATATTTGGATGTAAGGAGCCTTAAACAAGCCAATTTCAAGTTTAGGTGGGGGAGAAGTGGCGTGAAGGGCAGTTGTCTCCTCAATTGTATTGCATTGTTTTACCTGTAAACCGTAGTGAAGGCATCTAGCTAAACTTCGGTATATAAAAGCATACAAATAAATTAAATAAATAAATACCGACCTGCACTCACTTGATTACCAAATTACGACACATACCGTATTTTCCGGTGTATAAGACGACTGGGCGTATAAGATGACCCCCAACTTTTCCAGTTAAAATATAGAGTTTGGGATATACTCGCCATATAAGACTTACCTTCTGTGTCACTACATAACCATACTGTATGTAGTACCCAGTATACAACAACCAGCCAATCACGGCAAGCGATGTACCTTACCGGCGATTGGCTGGTTGTTGTATACAAATCCTGCTTGGATTGGTCAGCTCTGCCTGCCTGCCCAGCCCCCCCTGTCTCCAAGACTATCAGAGCGGTAACGCATCCCTCTGGCCCACCCTTGTATCCTATTACCGGTACCTCCTTCTCTGCCTCTCAGATCTCGCTCCTGAGGACTGCAGTGAAGCGGCGCAGACGTGCATGTGCGAGATCTGAGAGGCAGAGAAGGAGGTACCGATAATAGAGATGTGAATTGGAACCGGAATCGGTTCTGATTCCGGTTCACATTGTGGGTTTTTTTCCGTCCGGCCCGATCGGGTTTTTTTGTTTTTTTTGTTTTTTTTAAATCGGCTGCGCCCGAGCAGATAAACAAAAAACCCACCCCGACCCTTTAAAACTAATCCCTCAGCTTCCCCCACCCCCTGACCCCCCCCCCCCAAGACCTGCCAAATTAATTAAATACAACCCCCACCCTCCTGACCCCTCCAAGACCTGCCAAATTAAATACAACCCCCCACCCTCCTGACCCCTCCAAAACCTGCCAAATTAATTAAATACAACCCACCACCCTCCTGACCCCTCCAAGACCTGCCAAAAGTCCCTGGTGGTCCAGCAGCGGTCCGGGAGCGATCTCCTGGACTTGGGCCGTCGGCTGCCAGCAATCAAAATGGCGCCAACGGCCCTTTGCCCTTACTATGTCACTGGGGTCGACCAATGGCAGCGGTAGCTCCTGTGACATAGTAAGGGCAAAGGGCCGTCTGCTGCCAGCAATCAAAATGGCGCCGACGGCCCTTTGCCCTTACTATGTCACTGGGGTCGACCAATGGCAGCGGTAGCTCCTGTGACATAGTAAAGGCAAAGGGCCGTCGGCGCCATTTTGATTGCTGGCAGCCGACGGCCCAAGTCCAGGAGATCGCTCCCGGACCCCGCTGGACCACCAGGGACTTTTGACAGGTCTTGGGGGGGGGGGGGGTTGTAGTAAATTAATTTGGCAGGTCTGGGGGGGGGGTCAGGAGGGTGGGGGGTTTTGTTAGATTTTTATTTTTTTTTATATTCGCTCCATAAGACGCAGACATTTTCCCCCCACTTTTGGGGGAAAAAAGTGCGTCTTATGGAGCGAAAAATGCGGTAATTATTCGCCCTATAAGACGACCCCCGACTTTTGAGAAGATTTTCAGGGGTTAAAAACTCGTCTTATACGCCGGAAAATACGGTATTTTTGATGGAAAAATTGGCGGCTATACGGAGGGATTCTGTACCTAAATTTTATAGGATTTGGACTCGGATGAAGCCCCCATCTATAATAATAATGGTGGAATATGGGCCCACTATGCTATATTGAAATTGGAAATGGCCCCCCCTTTTTTTGCGGCGGGGCTGCACCTGAATGGGGCGATATGGGATGGAGGGCTTACATACTAAGGCTGGACAGGGCTATGGGAGGTCGAGTTAGATCATGTTATACTTACTGTCAGTAATTCTTTTGTAGCGAATGTTCAGGGTGTTATCCGACATTTGTTGTTACTATGTTATTATGGATTTCATTGCCTGATACTCTGAAGCTGATTGTATGTTATATAAACCAATAAAATTGTTAATAAAAAAAAAGTTCTAGCACAGTCATGCTAAGGGGGATAAAATTTAGAAATATTTTTTCATAGAAAAGTTGATGGATGAATGCAGTGGAAGCAAACACAGTAAACAGAATTCAAGAAAAGCATGCAATAAGCACTAAGGATCCCAAGTTGCAAAGTTAGAGATCAAGTGGAGTCTATGGTATTGTACCAGGAAGGAAACTGGGCAGACTAGATAGAATGGTAAGCTCTATCCGCCATTCACATCCTATGTCTCTATAAGAACATCTCAATATAAGATGACTATAATATGGACACAATTTTGAAAATGATATGAAAAAGGTCCGTTTATTTCCAGAAAAGTCATATCGCTACAGCAGTTAGCTTGTATGATTGGGGAATGTTTAAAAGGTTTTTGTTTTATTCTGCCAAAATTCAGTGTCAAGGATAATTTTTAACTGTAAGACAAACACATGCTTTCTAGCATGAAGGAAGAGAAGTATATATAGCACATTGCAAGTGCAAGATCATTCCTGCACAAAAGGACAAGTGTTAAAATTAATGAAAATGAGACACTTAAACATACAAGTATTTAAGCACAGAACCATGTGACAAGCACTACTATGATGTACTAACATTACTGTATAGCTTTCGAGATAGTTGTCTTTAATTTCCGCACTGAAGGAAAAATCTAAGACACTAAACCTAATCCTAAAGAGGATATACGGGTGGATTTTAAATGCCCTGCTCGCGTAAATCCGCCCGGATTTACGCAAGCAGGGCCCTCGCGCCGGCGCGCCTATTTTGCATAGGCCGCCGGCGCGCACAGAGCCCCAGGACGCGCGTAAGTCCCGGGGTTTTTTTAGGGGGCGGGGCGGGGCCGAACGACATGGCGTTTCGGGGGCGGGACGCAGTGTTTCGGGGGCGGGACCTGGGGCGTGGCGCCGGCCCGGGGTCGTGGTCGAGGCCTCCGGACCAGCCCCCAGGTCGGATGACGGCGCGCCAGCAGTCCGCTGGCGCGTGTAGATTTACGTCTGCTTCGAGCAGGCGTAAATCGAAGGATAAAGGTAAGGGGGGGTTTAGATAGGGCCGGGGGGGGTGGGTTAGGTAGGGGAAGGGAGGGGAGGGCGAAAGTTCCCTCCGAGGCCGCACCAATTTTGGAGCGGCCTCGGAGGGAACGAAGGCAGGCTGCGCGGCTCGGCGCGTGCAGGCTGCCCAAAATCGGCAGCCTTGCGCGCGCCGATCCAGGATTTTATAAGATATGCGCGGCTATGTGCGTATCTTATAAAATCCAGCGTACTTTTGTTTGTGCCTGGTGCGCCAACAAAAGTACGCGATCGCGCTTTTTTTTTTTAATCTACCCCATAGTGAATAAAGTTTTGTGCACTGATGGCAATTCCATTTCATTAGATTACTAGTCTGGATATATAAAAACTGAATAGGTAAAAATCTTTAAATAAATCATGCTCTACATGTACATTCATGCTCGAATAAAACAGTGAAAATGAACAAAGGAATATCATTTCTGGTAGTCCAAAAAATGCAAATTGAATAAAGCTTATTTGCTTTCTCAAAGAACAACAAATATTTAATATTTGCGATATATAGTTCATAAGTCTCCAAACTCATAGGAGAGAGCTTTCCATGAATCTATCAGTCAAATATGTAATATTAAAAAAAAAAAAAAACCCTATTAAATCACCATTAGCATGGCATCAGTTTACTCAGTTATATTGCCTGTAGGAGATGACCCCAGGTTGAACGCCTGAACAAGAATGAGCTGCCCTTTTCATCTTATCTGACATTATTAGAGCTCCCTAGGCAGACTGTCTTTTCTGAAATTATGCAAGATCAAAATAAATTCATCTATTAACAATTTTAAATGATTTAAACAATTATTTGTAAACTACTTTAAATAACATTTTCAACAAAATAAAAAGTAAATGCTACTTTCTGCAGTTTGCAGTGTTCTACTACTATCAACAATACAAAAGATCCAGCTCAATATAGGGAGTGTTTGTGGAAACTCTGGGAGTACCTCATATAGAGTCTCTAGGGGCTATAACTTAGTGCAAGCAGCTCTAGAAAGCGCTAGGGCTTTGTAATCATTGGAATCCCATACTGTATCCACACAACACATTAAAAACATCTAGAAGGCGCTAGGGCTTTGTAATCATTGGAATCCCATACTGTATCCACACAACACATTAAAAACATCTAGAAGGCGCTAGGGCTTTGTAATCATTGGAATCCCATACTGTATCCACACAACACATTAAAAACATTATCCAAAAAAATTTGGCATGTCCTCAGTCCACATTCCATCTTTCAATCACCCCCCATGTTTGCTTATTCTAGGGGCATTAATATCAAGCAACACATTGTAAGAGCATCCCCACAGCCTAAGCAGGCCGCCAGTACAGAAGGTCAAATCCAATGTGGGAGATGCATCTACTGCACACAAGCACTCACAGGTATTGAGTGGACGGACCCCACTAGTGGATTAAAAATACACAGAAAACAGAGTGGACTGCAACACAACACATGTTGTATATGGATTAGTATGTCCGTGCCCATTAATATACGTTGGCTGGACTAAACGACGCATACGTATCCGTCTAAGTGAACATAAGAGACATATCAATAACAAAGACATCAAGGCTCCCACCGTACAACACTGTATCAATCACAACCACTCTTTTGAAGATTTCAAATGGTTCATTCTTGAGCATGTCCCCCATCAATGGCGGGGAGGAGATCGGCAATCTATACTTAACTAAAAGGAGAACCAATGGATTTTCCACCTTCAATGTATGGAACCCACAGGTCTTAACGAAAAAATTGAATGGTTTTCCCTTATTTAAAACTATCCGGGGGATCACGTGACGCCTTGAGGGAAGGCGGATGTAGCTTTTCCTCGGGAGCTCCTAGGAAACGCTTCCAACCCCATCCACATTCAAAATCGGGCTCAAATTTCCCCCTTTTGCGACGTGTGAGTAGCGCTTACGGTTCGGAATCGAAAGTGATAAAAATGTCGACCAGATTCGCAAAAAAGGAGAAAGAAAATCCTAAAGATCGACAGAGACCCCCTGACAGCAACATGGAGGCTGATGGCGGGGCTCTGGAATCCCAGGTGCCGGCAAATTGGGCCGAGGTGCAGGCGGCGGTGGTCGCGGCTTTACAACCGGAATTCCAAAAGTTGTCTACCCAAATAGAAGATCTTACCTCTTCCATGGCGGGCTATGAGAAGCGATTTAGCGAGGTGGAGCAGAGGATATCAGACGCGGAAGATGGCCTCCGTGACACGCGGTCCGATGTGGACAAGATGAAGACGGAGCTGGCCCTCCACACGGAGCGCCTGGAGGACCTGGAAAATAGGTCCCGTAGGTCGAATTTGCGATTTGTGGGCCTACCAGAATCTGTGGTAGACAACGATTTACCCCGTTTCCTGGAACGCTGGCTTTCAGCCGAGTTAACTCTAAGTCAAACGGGTGGGCCTCTTCGGATCGAGCGAGCGCACCGTCTCGGTAACAAAAAAGCGCCAACAGATAAACCCCGTGTCGTCATCGCGAAGATTTTGAACTACGTGCACAAGATGGAAATACTACAAACGTTGCGGAAAGGGACGGCCCTGTGCTTCGAAGGCCAGAAGATTTTGGTATTTCAAGACTTCTCGGCCGCTCTGTCCACACGGCGCCGAGCTATGGCCCCTTTGTGCACGCAGCTTCACAATCTGGGCCAACGGGCGGTCATTGTATACCCGGCAAAGGTGAGAGTGGCGGCTCCGACTGGGCCTCGTTGGTTCACGGAAGTGGGGGAGTTGCGAAAATACATAGCAGAGCTACAGCGGGAATCGAGCAGCTCTTCCCCCCCTCCCTGATTAATATGTGGCGTGGGTCTGGCCTACATTTGCAGGCTCATGAGTAATGGCGGTTTGCTCTAGCGGCACGGTACAACTGCCGGAGAACTAAGTTGCTTTCTGTTTCCTGCTTCTGGGTGGCTTGAGCGCCCGGGGACTGCCGGATCAATGATTAAAAGTGCAGGCAACGGAAAAAAAAAAAAAAAAAAAAAAAAAAAAAAAAAAACGCCCTACTGTTTGGAGCGGCCGTCAATGGCCAGTTTTTTTTATGCAGTTCCGACCTTCGTTGCCAGTAGGCTTACGTTTTTGTTGAGTGACACAAGTCTCTTCTGGGTTTCTTGTTGGTCAATAGGTTTTTAATAGACGGTTATCCACCTCATGCATGCTTTGGCGAAGCAGCATCATAATTGAAGACTTGGCAAGATTAAATGATAATGTCACTACAACGAACAATGCAGAGCGATTACAAATAATACTGCGGGGGCTCCTATTGCTTCTAGTATTGGGCTCAATTCCTAATGGATGGCTGTTCTTATGCTCCCTCTCTGGGTAGCAGACATTCTAAATGGTACTGAGTGGGAGCGGATAGGTGTCCTGGTTGCTTTCTATGCTCCTGTGGCAGATAATCTACAAGGGATCCTAGGGTGGCACTGCAGCTGGGCACCCGAGAACACACTAAATCAAGGCCTAACAACTGCTGTGTTCCTCCCTGGAGCTGTTGGTCACAGAAGACGTTTCCGTGGGCCTTTGTGAGCTCAACATTCGCTGCATGCTTGTTTGTTGGCTGAGAGGGAGGGGACCCCTTATGGGGTTTCAGTTGCATTACCTTGTTTAAATACAGTTTTCCTACTAAACCTGGGTTGGACCTTCTTTCTTGTAACCTATGGAAGAGAATGCTAAGTTGGAATATTTTTTTTTCGTTTGTTCTATTTTCCTTCATTGTATGGCGTTCTCATCCTTACTTGCAAATCCTCTGTTTAAATTTGTTGGGGGGCATCCATCCAGATATAGCAGCTTCCGAGGACGAGGGGCGAGGATAGAGGTGGATGGGGGAGGGGGTGTTGGGAGTTTAAAGTCAAATGTGATCCAATGGGGGGGGTTTATTGTATGCATAGCTATGGCCGGGGGAATGGCTGTGCTGGGAGGGAAGGGGAGGGGTGTAGGGCTGGGGGGGGCTGGGTGGGGCTGGGTGGGAGCGGGGGGTTTTAGGAAGGATGCTGTTTTGGTGGTATTAGGGGATGGGGAAAGGGGATTGCTAATTTTTGTATTCACGAGTGGGTGGATTGATTCGGAGGGGGACCTGGTCCTGCTGGGACGGCCAGCTCCCTATACACAACAAAAACATACTGTTCTTCCTCGATTTTTTCTTCTCGAGAATGGTTAATTCAGGGCCTAAAATAGTGTCTTGGAATGTATGTGGCATAAATTCCCCTGTCAAAAGATATAAGATATTACAAGCCATGAGGCGACATTCCGCAGACATAGTCATGCTTCAAGAAACTCATCTTACAGACGAAGAACATGTCAAATTAAGGCAAGGCTGGGTGGGTGAGGTGTATTTTGCATCGACAACCTCCAGATCTGGGGGGGTGGCGCTGTTGGTGCGGAAGAATATTCCCTTTCGAGTGTTTAACGTGTTAAAGGACCCCAATGGGAGATATCTGGTATTGGAGGCGGAATTTTATCACGCCCCCTTGGTATTTTGCTGCGTTTACGCTCCCAACTCCCAGCAGGCAAATTTTTACGCAAATTTAAGCCAGGTGCTTCTCCCCTATGTAGGTCGGCATCTGGTGGTGGGAGGAGATTTTAATGCCTTGAAAGACCCGGCATGGGATAGGATCTCCTCTATACCTCATACTGGGGCCCCTAGCAAGGATCTCCTGGCACTGGAAAACACTCTTCATTTAATTGACTCGTGGAGAATGCTACACCCTTTTGATAAAGAGTTTTCACATGTCGCACGAGCTCATGCGACCCAATCTCGCATAGATTATTTTTTTGTGAGTGCTTCCTACTTCTCTCAGGTTCTGTCAGCGGGGATTGGAGATGTTTTAATATCCGATCACGCTCCGATATGGCTGGAGTTACAGGCGAACCCCCTTGAACGGAGGGAGCGACAATGGAGGTACCCATACTTTTTAGCTGAGGACACGGCTTTTCAGGAGTATCTTAAGGGACGGTGGGAGGACTTTGCAACCAACAATGCACAGCATCTGGGAGACCCTGTTTTGTTTTGGAATACAGCTAAAACGGTCCTGAGGGGCGATATCATTTCCTATGTAGCACATTGGAGGAAGTCGGTTGACAGTAGACTTTTGCAGCTTAGCGCTCAGCTTCAAAAGGCAAAGAAGGCTTTAATAGCCACTCCTTCTGCCAGACAGCGTACTTTATATGTCTCCTTACAGGCTGAGATAAACTCATTGTTACATCAAAGGGCAAAAAAAAGCGTCCAGCACTATCGTTTTAAACTTTACCAATATGGGAATCGGACTGGGAAATTGTTAGCTTCTCTGGTGAAGTCGGTGGGGGGGTCACGCCATATTTCGGCTCTGAAATCTGGGACAGGTCGGGTAGTTAATAGTACTCCCGATATCCTAGCAACTTTTAAGGATTATTTTGCCACTTTTTATCAAGCGGGTACTTGGAACCAGGATCGCTGGGAGGATTTTTCCGCCCGGATAGCGCTTCCTTCGATCACCGTGGCGCAACAACGATGGCTTAATGAGCCTATCACTCAGGAGGACGTGCGAAAAGCCATACGAAACGCTAAAAAACTTAAAGCTCCAGGACCAGATGGCTTTAGCTCCGAATTTTACAAATGTCTGGTACAACCTCTCACTAATTTCCTTCCAGAGGTGTTCTCGAGACTAGTGGAACGGGGCTCGTTCCCACCCTATGGTAATATGGCCCACGTGACTCTCATACCCAAACCTGGAAAGGATTCCTTGGAGCCCACGGCTTATCGGCCCATCTCCCTGTTAAATGTAGATAATAAATTGCTCGCCACGATATTAGCCGACCGCTTGGGAGCACTGCTACCTAACCTGGTCAAACCGGGTCAAGTGGGATTCGTTAAACAAAGGTATGCCCTGACTAATATTCGTTGGATAACAGCGGCAATGACATTATGTAGACGATCCGGTTTTCCCTTTTTGATGGCAAGCCTGGACGCTGACAAAGCCTTTGACAGGGTGGAGTGGGGGTTTTATTTCAAGTTCTTAGGGAAATGGGGTTCGAGGGGTTCTTTTTACAAGCCATTCAATTACTTTATAGTGCCCCTCAAGCGCGGATTTCGGTGAATGGCATGCTATCTGCTTCCTTCTCTATACATAGAGGTACCAGACAAGGGTGTCCGTTATCCCCTCTTTTATTTCTGCTCACCTTAGAACCCCTATTGTTGGCGATGCAGGCCACCTCAACCATCCGGGGAATACAGTTTTACACCCAAAAGACAAAAGAGATCTACAAATATTCTGCTTTTGCAGATGATATCCTGGTCTTCCTCACCTCTCCGGAACGCTCCCTGCCAACTCTGCTGGCTTTATTTGGAGACTTTGGAACCTTCTCCGGATTACGTATAAATTGGGATAAATCAGAGGCTTTGGGATACCCGCCCACCTTAATTGAGACTTGGCAGGGGACTTTCCCCTTAAAGGCGGCTGGGAGTTCCTTTAAATATTTGGGTATCTATATATCCACAGACCCGACCACGATATATTCCTTAAACATCCCAAAATTGCTTGGTATGACGCGCGATAGATTGGCCTTGTGGGGGGGTCTCCCACTTTCTTTAGGTGGGCGTATTAATTTGTTCAAATTGATCATTTTGCCAAAATGGTTATACGTATTACAGAATTTTCCCTTCCTGATTAAGCGGAAAGATTTGGGGAGTTTTGATACTCTGCTGCGAACCTTCCTTTGGAAGGGGAAAAAAGCACGCATTTCGTTGCGCTGGCTGAAATCCAAGTGGGGATCTGGGGGGATGGGAGTCCCTGATTTGTATCGATATTCGGTGGCGGCGAGTTTGCGCATTGTCCGAGACTGGATTTTGGGGACCTCTACCTCGGTAGTTTTGTTGGCTGATCAGACATTACTTGACCCGTTAGATCCTCATTTTGTTCTCATGTGTCCTAAACGGGAGTTGGCTTTATCGGTCCGGCAAGACCCACTTGTAGCGCCATTACGGTTCGCTTGGCAGGTGCTGACCAAACAGCTGGGTATCTCCGCCTGTTGTGCTTATTTGGTCCCTATATGGGGAAACCCAGATTTTACTCCGGGCACCCAGAATTCGACATTTCGCCATTGGGCAGGAAAAGGGATTACGTTAATGGGACATTTGATCGATGTTTCTGGGACGCCTTTTTCCTTTACTGAACTTAAATCACTTTATGGGCTATTAGGAACTCATGCATTTGGGTATCTACAGATTAGCCATTATTGGAGAGCATTACCAGACACATCTAAATCTCTCTCGCAACTTCAAACTCTCGAGACTTTCTTTCAGTTGAGTAGCCCTCAAGTGCCTTCCCTGTCCCGCTATTATCAGAGCCTTCTCCAGGGTTTAAACAAAGAGGTGTTTTCCACAGCAGTGAGTAGATGGAATCGGGACGGGGTCTTTCAAGTGCCCATTGGGGTCTTCCGGTCCAGCATGCGCACGATCACCCGAACTACGACTAATATGTACTATCGAGAAATGCAGGTGAAGTTGTTATACAGAGCTTATATTACCCCACAGGTTGCACATTATGCCGGGTTGGTACCTGATGCTAACTGTTCTAGATGCCGTTGTATGCCGGGCAATTTCACACATGTTTTTTGGGCTTGCCCGGTGATTCAACGTTTTTGGGGACGAATTGTGGGCTATCTGAGTACATTGTTGGGTATCAGCCTGTCTCTTTCTCCCTATCTGATTCTTTTTGATTGTATTCCTCGACCTTTAATCCGGGGATTTGGGACTCGCTGGTTTCTGCGAAAAGCATTTGCAGTGGGGAAAAAGAGTATCTTACTTGCCTGGAAAGAGGTAGAGGGACCTTCTTTTTGGACCTGGAGGATTCATTTACATCGCATGATGCAGATGGATCATATGGCGTCAGCTGGATGTCCGCAGCAGCGTGGGAAGTTTCTTCAGATTTGGCACGACTACATACAGGCTTTACCACATCGGGCGAGGAGCCTAATTCTTAACCATTGAGGCGTTGGAGAACTACAGAACGATCCACTTGTGACATTTTTTTTTTTTACATATTATTTTAGTATACTGGGGAGGTAGGGCGGAATAGGTGGGGGGAAGGGAGGGCTGGGTGGTAGTGGGAGGGTGCAACATTATAGTTGACAAGGGGATAGTGGGATGTAATAGACCTATGTGGACTCATTTTGGTCATACCCTACATATTCAGCGGGTGGAGGGTAGGGGACTGGGGGGAGAAAAATGGCTATTATTTGAACATCTCATTATATTGTATGGAATTGACGCCAGGGGAGGCGCAGTGTACACCCCCCCCTGGCGATGTGGTTGTTTATTCTGTTTGTTCAATAAAAATTGTTTATACAAAAAAAAAAAAAAACTATCCGTATCTCATCCACAAATAACGCTTCGTGGCCACAGTTTTTCAGCTCCTATTTCAGGTCAAATAAAATAAGATACCTTCAATTCTATCTAATATGGCTGCCTTATGACGTATGTGCCCTTATTTGGACACACTTACGTCTTCATAGCACGTCAGCTTGTTCACATCAATGGTCATCACGGCAATCTACTGACGTACTTCTCCATTTAAGGACAGAGGCTTCCCCAGCCTTTTCAAAATAAGAACATAAGAACATAAGAAAATGCCATACTTGGTCAGACCAAGGGTCCATCAAGCCTAGCATCCTGTTTCCAACAGTGGCCAATCCAGGCCATAAGAACCTGGCAAGTACCCAAAAACTAAGTCTATTCCATGTAACCATTGCTAATGGTAGTGGCTATTCTCTAAGGGGCGGAGTTTAAGAGCCCTGCTCGCCTAAATCCGCCCAAATCCGGGCGGATGTAGGCGAGCAGGGCCCTGCGCGCCGGTGAGCCTATTTTACATAGGCTCACCGGCGCGCGCAGACCCCGGGACTCGCGTAAGTCCCGGGGTTCTCCGAGGGGGGCGTGTCGGGGGGGCGGGCCCGGTCGTCGCGGCGTTTAGGGGGCGTGTCGGCAGCGTTTTGGGGGCGGGTCCGGGGGCGTGGTTACGGTCCGGGGCGGTCTGGGGGCGTGGCCGTGCCCTCCGTACCCGCCCCCAGGTCGCGTCCCAGCGCGCAACCGGCCCGCTGGCGCGCGGGGATTTACGCCTCCCTCCGGGAGGCGTAAATCCCCCGACAAAGGTAAGGGGGGGGGTTAGACAGGGCCGGGCGGGTGGGTTAGGTAGAGGAAGGGAGGGGAAGGTGAGGGGAGGGCGTTAGAGGATTCCCTCCAAGGCCGCTCCGATTTCGGAGCAGCCTTGGAGGGAACGGGGGTAGGCTGCGCGGCTCGGCACGCACCAGCTATACGTAATTGATAGCCTTGCGCGCACCGATCCAGGATTTTAGCGGATACGTGCGGCTCCGCGCGTATCAAATAAAATCCCGCGTACTTTTGTTGGCGCCTGGAGCGCCAACAAAAGTACGCCAACGCGCCTTGTTTGAAAATCTACCCCTAAGTGAACTTAATAGCAGGTAATGGACTTCTCCTCCAAGAACTTATCCAATCCTTTTTTAAACACAGCTATATTAACTGCACGAACCACATTCTCTGGCAACAAATTCCAGAGTTTAATTGTGCGTTGAGTAAAAAAGAACTTTTTCCGATTAGTTTTAAATGTGCCCCATGCTAACTTCATGGAGTGCCCCCTAGTCTTTCTACTATCCGAAAGAGTAAATAACCGATTCACATCTACCCGTTCTAGACCTCTCATGATTTTAAACACCTCTATCGTATCCCCCTTCAGTCGTCTCTTCTCCAAGCTGAAAAGTCCTAACCTCTTTAGTCTTTCCTCATAGGGGAGTTGTTCCATTTCCCTTATCATTTTGGAAGTCCTTCTCTGTACCTTCTCCATCGCAATTATATCTTTTTTGAGATGCGGCGACCAGAATTGTACACAGTATTCAAGGTGCGGTCTCACCATGGAGTGATACAGAGGCATTATGACATTTTCCGTTTTATTCATCATTCCTTTTCCAATAATTCCCAACATTCTGTTTGCTTTTTTGACTGCCGCAGCACACTGCACCGACGATTTCAATGTGTTATCCACTATGACACCTAGATCTCTTTCTTGGGTTGTAGCACCTAATATGGAACCCAACATTGTGTAATTATAGCATGGGTTATTTTTCCCTATATGCATCACCTTGCACTTATCCACATTAAATTTCATCTGCCATTTGGATGCCCAATTTTCCAGTCTCACAAGGTCTTCCTGCAATTTGTCACAATCTGCTTGTGATTTAACTACTCTGAACAATTTTGTGTCATCTGCAAATTTGATTATCTCACTTGTCGTATTTCTTTCCAGATCATTTATAAATATATTGAACAGTAAGGGTCTAAATACCCTTGATGCAGAAGTCCTTTTATGGACTCTTGCACATCACTTCCGCCCGTCAATCGATGAAATTGGCGGGCTCCGGCAACCTTAAATGTCAGCGTTCATTTTCAGTTCGCTGTCAACCACGGAGCCGGTGAAAGCAGTAAGGTCGCACTGCACACGTAAGTTTCTTCAGCTTCTAAAAGCCCCGTTTTTCATAATTGGGTGTCTTTATGCTGCAAAATCTATTGCCTCTGTTCCTATGTCATTTCAGCACCTTCGAAAGATTGTATCATATTGATGAACTGACCGCTTTCATAAGTAAGTGTCCTGATATATAACTCGCTCTGCCACTGGTTTAAAGATGTTTTCATCTTCTAAAGGACTGTTTGTTTATAATTCTCTGCTTCCAGGCTGTCTACCAGTTGTATCTTTCGGCATCTAACCTGTTCGGCTTCCCTGAAGAAGGACTACCCGAAACATTGCAATGTTGGATAATACACAGCATGTATAAGAAATTTCATGCGATTATACATCGGCACCTTTAAATATTGAAAATCACAGGACTGGTAACATTTGTGTGATAGCTTTTTAAAGAATCACCAGCTCTGGGATTCCAATGATTACAAAGCCCTAGCGCCTTCTAGAGCTGCTTGCACTAAGTTATAGCCCCTAGAGGCTCTATGGGCCTCATTTTCTAAAGTATCGCAGGCCTGCGATGCTTTAGAAGATGAGGGGCTGGGTGCCGAAACGGGGAGCGGGCCTGCGATCGCTGCCGGTTTCGCACCCAATAGCGCCACCATAGGAGGTGTAGCTATTGGGAGCGAAATAGGCAGCGAAAAAGCACTTACCTTTTCGCTGTGCGTGTCGTCATCGCGGAGTCGGCCCCGGTGACGTCCCGACTCCTCCTCTTCCCCGGCCGACTCCACCCCCACTTTGGTATCGCATGCGAAACGTCCCTTACCGCGTGCGATACGTTTGGAAAATAAGGCCCTATATGAGGTACTCCCAGAGTTTCCACAAAACACTCCCTATATTGAGCTGGATCTTTTGTATTGTTGATATTTAATAATTCTCAGCCAATTTTGGATCCTTAATATTGGTGTTCTTCTACTAAGCAATAAATTAAAATGCCAATTTGGAGAAATCCAGTTGAGAAGTAAATCTAATTTCGTAGTAATAACCCAAAAACAGTACAATCTGTTAACCTGCACAGACTTAACCTGGGTGCAGCATTTTATGAAAAAGAGTTTTATATACTGAATATGGAAAGAAAAAAAAAACCATCAACATATAGCTTCATATTGTTCCTTGGTAAAAGAAAATATAGCAGGCTCTCCCAGCAATTTTCAAAATCTTTTTAAGTAAAACCTGAATTATATTAACAATTGATCTACCCTAAATGTATCCAATCAAAAAGAGTAAAGCTTCTCTGAAAGAAACCATGAAATCTATTTCTAGGGCCTAGGCACAGGCTGTGTAAAAATAATAAAAAGAAGAAAGGCCACAGCAATGCAAAGCAAACACAAAGCATGCAAGGTCATCTCAAGAAAGACTAGTTACAACTCAGAAGGTGGCACCAAAAAGTCTAGAGCAGTGCATTTGATTATTTTTGCACAATCACAACTGGTATATTAATTTTAGAAAAGAACTATCAACATTTACGTAAAGTATAATTTGGTGGCTATCTGAAATGTTAGACGGCACTATGCATTTTTTTTTTTAAATTACGAAAATGTGTGATAGGTTATACAATACACTGCCACAATCAAAACATAAACCTCTACCATCAATATATTTATAGCCCTTATATAAGTATTTAAAAATAAAAGCTTAATATATGCTTATTAGATGAAAGGGTATAAACAAGGAATCAATATAACGTGAATGGGAGAATTCTGAAGAATGTGGTAAATAAGGATAAAATGAAAAAAAGTTGATCATGTCCAGCACAAAGGTAGAAGTGAATGTAAAAACTTCACAACTGGTTCAGAAAGAGATACAATATAAATGTGTAGACATTAAAATAAAAGTTTTTTGTAAAAAGATGCTAGATTGGATCTCTTCAAGAAAAATATTTAAAAAAAATGTTACAGTAATTATGCCCTATAATCACTTACTATAGGAGATTGTGAGTTTAAAACAAAATAAAAAAAATTCTACTATGTTTTGTAACAAGGTGTTTTTAACCGATTCTAACTGTTCTGTAACAGTTGGAAATGGGAAGATATCATTGCAGAATGTAGCTACCAATATGGTCTTCAGTAATGTCACTGCAGGAATTTCTTACCTAAAATAAAATATCGAGTAACATAAAAATTACAAAAATTGAATGTCTTTAAAACAGGTGTCATTTCCAAAATTACAGTCTCATATGGAAAGTGATTAAGTACCCACAGGCCTGCAAGCTACACAGGGAGTCAGAAAATTGGCCTTCCCAATCTTTTTTTAAGTGTCCTTTCTTCTTTTATTTCCACAATTACTTAATAAAAAAAAATAAAAAAAAAGTGTGCACCTTTTATTATGGCCACAACCCAAATACAATTTTCAAATATCCTTTCCTGTGAAAGACCACAGTTCAATTCACAGGCCTAGATTCTGCCTCTCTGGCAGGGACTGGGAATGCTGTAGAAGCAACATCACAGCCCTTAAGGGGTAGGGAATCTCAGTCATTGCTCAACAGTGGCATCTACTGACTGTACTTTGGGTGGTTTCAGACTAGGCTCCTGAAGGAGACAAGATCTATGGCCCCTGACCAAGGATTGGCACTGCAATGGCTGGGCAAGGAGGAGGATTATCAAATAAGGGAAATCTCCCTGGATAGGTGTAAATGAATGCTCAAGGCACCAACCCAATAAAGACTGGATCCAATTTTGTTGGAAGGTCACATAAGCAACAGGAAACTGTAGGCTTTAAAAAAAAAAAAAAAAAGCCTTTTTCCAAGTTTATTTTTCAGTTTTTCATACTTTACATGTATTAGTGAACTGACTACATGGCACTACAATGAGGGTAAGAATAGCAGCACTCCAATTATCTTGGATTCATTATAGTGAAAATGACTAAGAGGTTGATTGAATACAATATGAGCAAAAATGTGCACATTCTTTTATTCACAGTAAGCAAATGGTATGCAAATGCATCAGGAGTTTTAATTAAAGCACGCTAAGATAAAATATGTGCCAAAACTGGAGTAAAAAGCTGCACTAAGCTTTAGGCACTTTTTTACATCAGACAGGTAAGCTAAAAAAGGTAGTAAAGTTAAAAAGTGCACTAACAGTTTTAATTAAAAAAAAAAAAAAACCTGGAGGCTCCCTCATCCAGCCTCAGAAACCCCAAACTCCCCAAGACCCCAAAGTGCCACTCCACCTACCTATCCCTAGGGTAAGTAAGGGGGTTTTCTGGTCCCAGCACAGAGTACCCCAGTGCTTAGCTTATGTTTTTGTTGCTAAGCTTGGAAATTAAACTGCTGAGTTTGAGATGAAATAAATGTTAACCCCCCAAATTTTGAGGCTAGTGCTGTATATGGTGCAGTGCTAACATAGTCCCAGATTTGGGCTTCCAAAGTGTGGTGGTCCTCCCAGACCCAGAAGACCCAATTCCAGAATACCCAGACACAGAACTCCACATCCAGGAAGATACTCGCACAGCACCATAAACTAACTTTAGTTAACTTTTATTCCATCTGATCCAGGGGTTAAATGTCAAGCATTTAAAAATACATGAGCTAAACACTAAGGGCCAGATTTTTAAACCTACGCGCGGGCGTAGATTTGTGCGCGCAACCCGGCACACACAAATCTACGCCCGCGCGCATTTTATAAAATCCGGGGTTGGTGCACACAAGGGGGTGCATACTTGTGCACCTTGCGCGCCGAGCCCTAGGGAAGCCCCGATGGCTTTCCCTGTTCACTGTTCCCTCCACCCCCCACCCTCAACTTCCCCTCCCATCCCCTACCTAACCCGCCCCCCAGCCCTATCTAACCCCCCCTCACCTTTGTTGGCAAAGTGCCTGCCTCTGGGCAGGCGTAGGTTGCGCGCGCCTGCGCACGAGCCCCCAGCACAACCGCTGTGCCGGAGGCCTCGGTCCCGCCCACTCCACGCCCATTTTTTCAAGCCCCAGGATGTACGCACATGTCACCGGGCCTATGCATAATAGGCTCGGCGCGTGTAGGAGCAGGTTGTCGGGGTTACGCACGTAATATACGTGCATAACCCTTTGAAAATCCGCCCCTAAGGGCTTTAACATTGGGAGTAATATCTAATCTCTTCATTTAAATGGAGATGTGCTACAATCACTATTTTACCTGGGTAAATGGCTTTCAAAACTGTCCTCCATTGGCAGTGGTATATACTTTGAACAGGTTAAAACCTGTTTCTTAGTTTGTCATCCATTTCTGGCTGTTCAAGTTCTCCTATAGGTCAATGGAAAACTTAGGCTAAATGTCCTTGTCTACTTTATAAAAATGAAATGTTCAGATGATTTCAGATGTAAGCAAGAACAAAAAAAAAAAAATCACACTTATGTACTTGATTAAGCATATTTTATGCTAATGCTTATGTTCTGATTAGTTCACTTAATTATCTATATGAGTTGTCTTCAGAAAAATGATTGCTTCTTACTTTGATATGTTATTCGCTTCTATAGACATTTTACATTTAATTTCAGTCATATTTTATACATTTAAAAAATTCAATCTAAATATTTCTACTCCAGTAGAAATCCAACCAAGAAATAAAAATACAGTCCTGGAGACAACCCAAGTGTCCAGTATAAAGAGAATCTAGAATTACAAAGCCTGCACGAACCGTTCTAAATAATACACAAGAATAGGTACAGAGTAAATTAAATGGGCAACAGTTTATACCACACTCAGATGACTGGAAAGCATAACAACCTGCTGCATATTAATCAAATTATAGGGTGTCAGCAAGCTGGGTAATAGTGTAATACCTCCAATCATATGGAGGTCAACACAGACCTCTCAATCATCCACCCTCAGCCCAAAAGGGGTACTGAATACATTTTTAAATTTTTTTTTAGAATACAAGTAAAACCATTTAAAGGCAAATAAGAATGTCACAGTAACATAAGAGAAACAAACCCCACGTCAGCTGCCATTTCGGATCTCCTGCATCAGGGGGATCCATCTGGATCAGCTGAAACTTCATTTAAGATAAGTCCCCCTGATGCAACAGCCGATCCAGACAGATTCTCCAAGAATTACTTAGATATTTTCAAAATAAATGAAGAAAGATGAAATCAAATAAATAATATTTAAAAACAGGTGTCCAGTCTCTGCAACATGTCTTTCCCAGAGTCTCAAGTGTGGTGAATCTCATGGAATATGAGCTCACATAAACTGTGCTCTTCACATAACAAAAGAACAAGTTAATAAAAACAGAAATGGGGTGGATAGCAGCCAAAAGTATGTTTGTTTTACCAGGATTTACAAAATAATTTAAAGTTTACATTATTTACTCTATGAGCCAGTCCACTATTTTTCTAAAGAATGAATTAACACACTGAGAAGAGGGTGGACAAAAAAAAAAAAATAAATAAATAACTTTTTCTAGTATGTATACTATATGGGGCAGGTTTTATAAATCTGCGCACACACGTACTTTTGTTCGCGCACCAGGCGTGAACAAGAGTACACGGGATTTTAATGGATACGCGCGTAGCCGCGCATATCCATTAAAATCTGGGGTTGGCGCGCACAAGGCTGCCCAAAATCTGCAGCCTGCGCGTGCCGAGCCGCGCAGCCTGCCTCAGTTCCCGCTCTGAAGTCGGAGCGGCCTCAAAGGAAACTTTCCTTCCACCCCCCCACCCCCACACCTTCCCTTCCCCTACCTAACCCACCCCCCCCCAGCCCTATCTAAACCCCCCCTAACTTTGCGCGCGCCGGGCCGGCTGCCGCGCTCCATGTTCCGGTCCGGGGGCTGGTCCGGAGGCCGCGGCCACGCCCCCGGAACGCCCCCGGGCCGAAACCACGCCTGCGGCGTCGCCCCTAAAACACCGCATCACTCGCGACACGCCCCCGAAACGGCACATCACTCCCGGCACCCCCCCCCCCCCGACACGCCCCGGGACTTATGCGCGTCCCGGGGCTTGCGCGCACAGGGTGGGTTTGGGGTAGGTTTTCGGGGGGTATGCGCATATTTTACACACGTACCCCTTTGAAAATCTACCCCTATATATGCTTCCAAAAAAAAAAAAAAAGAGAGAATATCATAATGCCTCTGTATCGATCTATGGCGTGACCACAGCTTGAGGATTCTGTGCAGCTTTTGTCATCTCATTTCAAAAAAAAACCTAGCAGAACTAGAAAAAGTACAGAAAAAGGCAACAAAAATGATAAAGGGTTTTGAACAACTCCTTTACAAAGAAATGATAAACAGGCTCAGACTCTTCAGCTTGAGGAAAAAATGACAAGAGAGTATATGATAAAGGTTTATAAAATCATGAGTGGGGTACAACGGGTAAATAGGGGTTGTTATTTATCTTTTTAAATACTAAACCTAGGGGCCGCGCCCTGAAACTAGCAATACTAGGTTAAAAAAAAACAAACACTTTCAACAATTTGTTTTACATCAGTGCACACCAAGCTATGGGATATCCTTCCAGAGGATATGGTCAAGCTGACTGGCATAGCAGGACTTAAAAAATGTTGAACAAGTTCCTGGAGGAAAAGACCATATTTATTTATTTAAAATCTTTATTAAACATCTCACTGACCAATAACCACCCAGAGTGATAACAAAATTATAATAAAAATACAAATAAATATTAAACATAAAATAAAATACAATTATTAGCCAAATACTTATCCCTGAGAGCGAGCAATAAGAAATCTGCTTTTAGAGATCTACCAGATACTTCTGACCTGAACTGGCCACTGTCAAAAGTCTTGATGGACCTTGGTCTGACCCAACATGGTACATATTGTATTATATTCTTTTCTTGGTGCTTAGAGGTATTTAATGAAAAAAAAATTGTACCACTGAATGAAAATCTAGTGTAAAATATGCTTCTTTTCTTAAATAATCTTACTGTTTGTTATCTCCATGAGCATTTTTGGACTTCATAGATTCCTAACATTGTATTCAACCACCACCAGGCACTGAACTGAGGATTTCAAAGTATTGTCCACAAGGACTCAGAGATCCTTCTCCTGGGTGGCAATTTCTTATATGGAACTGTAATCCTGTAGTTGGGATTATTTTTCTTTATGCACATCACCGACTTGTCCACATTAAAATCTCCTCTGCCATAATTTACATGTCCAGTCTCAAAATCTTGTAAGGTCCTTCTGCAATTCCTCACAATCCACTGGTGTTTTTAATAACTTTGAATAATTGAATCATCTGCAAATGTGATCTCCTCACTTACTGCTCTCTTTTCCAGATCATTTATGAAGATGTTAGCCAGCACTGGTTCCAGTACAGATCCCTAGCAACAATACTACTGGCCATTCTCCATTTGGAAAACAGAGTAGGACTAAATGTTCAATTTCCTGTCTTTTAACTAGTTACCAATTCACAACAGGACACTACCTCCTAACCCATGACTCTAATTTCTTGAGTTATCTTTCATGAGAGATTTTGTCAAATGCCTTCTCAAAATCCAAACACGCTATTTCAACTGGCCCACCTTTATCCACACCTACAAAAACAAATCTAATAAACTGATAAAGCAAGATTTCCCTTTCCTCCAACCATTGTTTCTTCCCCATTAAGCCATGACTATCTATGTGCCAATAAGGCGAAATTTAATCTCACCAGTTAAAATTCCTTTCCTTGAGTCCAAGCAAGAGGGTTTATCCTCATATACCAGCAGGTGAAGGCAGAGAACATCTTCGTCTTTTGATGTCACTGGAGCCTATTTATTATTGGATAGCAAGACAGACCTTCAGTAGCCTCTTGCCCTAGCTCTTCTTTTCTGTACATTTCCCCGCCCCTATTTTTTCCTCTCAAAGCAAAAGATAGGAGAACAACGAAAAACAGTGAAAGATCTGTCTTTTTTTTTTTTTTTACACTTTACAATGAGCCAGATACTTGTCTTTTCTTCCCTAATAACCCTCCTCTTTCTTTTTCCTTTTTGGAGAGGGAGGAAAGAAAACACCCCAATGAGGGGGAACAAAAAAGCCAAAGATATTTGCAATTGGCTATAACCAAACTGCTCCTACTTTTCCCTCCTCCCTTTTAATTTCCAGCGATATTTCCGCCACATCCGCCCCGGTGCCGTCCCGACTCCTCCTCTTCCGGTGCCGTCGCCCTGACTCCACCCAGATTTAGCTATCACACGCAAAAAGGGACTTTTCGCGTGCAATAGGGTTAGAAAATGACACCCTTAGATTGTAAGCCCTCTGGGGATAGGGAAATACCTACAGTATCTGAATGTAATCCACTTTGAAGTGCTGAAAAAAAAGTGTGAAAAGTGGAATATAAATCAAAATAAAATCCCAATCCGCTTGTGATTTAACAATTCTGAATAATTTTGTGTCATCTGCAAATTTGATCACCTCATACATCGTTCCCTTTTCCAGATCATTTATAAATATCTTAAAAAGCGATGGTCCAAGTACATATCCCTAAGAGACTCCATCTTTTAATTTTCTCTACTAAGAAAACTGACTATTTAATCCTACATTCTGTTTCCTATCTTTTAACCAGATTGCAATCCACAGAAGGACATTGCCTCTTTTCCCATGACTTTGATGTGGGTGTTCACAGCCCTATTGCAGGTACGACTTGTAGTAAAGAGCAGTGAAGAGGCAATGAAACATTTGTTTGACATATCACTCAAGAAGTCAATTTTGTTCTCCCAAATTTGTGATTTTTGATCACAAGTAGCTTTATAATTAGTAACAAGTACTAATTATAACAAGTACTAATTAATTCTGTGGCCAGGAACCTTGCCACAGAAAATTTAAACAAAACCTAAAAATCTGACTGTTCAAAAAAGCATACCCATGACCGACCAGGACCTCTTTGACTGACTAGGCCCCCTTCCGGCCGCATACTTCACTGTTAACCTCCCTCCGGTTTCCCCCTCCCACCCTTTCCGGCCCCTGTTCCCTAGAAAACTTCTCTTCAGTATTCTTCCTACAAGTAAATCAAATATTCGGTAATCCCTGTTACACTTGCATCATTTATAATTATTTAAGGTTCTAGTTGCTATGTTAACTGTTTAAGCATGTTACATGTACTGCTCCATTTAATATTTTATTGTAAAGCCTGTTGCTGCATTATTGTTTGCTGTAAACAGAGGTGATGTGCTGCACGTGCCGCGGTATAGAAAAATCTCTAAATAAATAAATAAAGTACTCTATAGCATTCATGCTTCAGTTTTGTGCTTTGCTTTTGCTAGACAGGGAGACGCTAAATGAGCTGAAAAGTTTCAGGGCCATAGTGTTATATAGAAGGGATGCCTTATTATATGTAGCAGGTAACAAAAGAAGTTTTTCTCCACAGCTATTGGCTCTAAGCATCTATTCATTGATCCACAATAGTTTGGCGACCCGCTGGAACCTGGAGGGAGAGTGGAACTGCCTTAACTGCCCTGCTGGAGGGAGAGGGGACACGATGGTTTTCTTCCTTGCTTCATTGTTCTGACTCCGCAGCTAACTGGCTTTTCCTCTCCTCTACTCCAGGCAGGGAAACCCTTTGATTTGGGCTATTGTCTTGCTAACCAACAGCTGGAGAAAACTTCATATTTAAAATTTGTAGGTATAAAGTATAGCTAATTAGGGATGTTTCACTATGTTGAGGTGTCCATAGTCAGGTACAACATGCTCCTGGCTATTTGTCCAGGTAGATATTAATAAGGATAAAACTAACAGATAGATGTCATGAAATACAAATGCAATTCACTTCATAGGTTGGGTTAAGTTTAAGGGTACCTAGGCAGACAGTAAGATTGAATGAAAAAAAAAAAAGCATCTGGTGTGAGTGTCTGTATGCTTGATAGTGTTTGTGTATGTTGCAAAGAGGTTGTGTGATGTGAGATGGTTTAACTCTTTGCTCTCCTTCGGGTAATGCATGCTTGATGCTGTTTTTCAGCGTAAATGAATGGGCTCTCACTATAGGGGTCCGATTATATGTTTATTCAGCTTGAAAAAGAAGTCTCAACATCTTTGTGACAGTGGGGGTGACCTCACTAGCCTTGATAAGCTTGCTGTACAGGAGGTGAGATTTCCTCTCATGGTATCTCCCCACCTGTGCAGCAAGGAGAGCTATTCTTTACTAGGTAATCCTTACTGAATGGTCTTTATGCTTCAGAGTCCTCTGCAAGGAGGAATGGGTTAACTTTGGGTTTGGAGAATCTTGTATCTGTTTCACTCTCTCCCCCTTGGTTTCACATGCTAGAAGGGGAGGAGGGAGAGGGGAAGAAGTGGTGGCAGCCACCCAGCAACCATGCTTGCTGGGGTAGCGGGGGGGGGGGGGGGGGGGAAGCCTTTGAATGCAGCCATGTGCCATAGGATAGATATACTGTACTGAATTTTTGCTATTGGTGTGGAGATCCCTGTGATTCTAGTTCCATGCTACTGTTGATTTATGAGTGTGTCCAGCAGAGCTTGCTAACTGTGTTTGTGAGTGAAGGGAGAGAAACGTTTAAAAAAAGAAAGTAAAATGGAGATGGCACAGAAAAGAAATACAAGAACTCATAATATAATTCACTGGGAAAGCGTTTGATACAGAAAACACTAGAAAATGGATCAATAAAAAGTTAGCTTGGCCGAGGGGTCTTTTGATGTTGATAAGATTATAAAGGTCATACAAAGTTTCTCTCTCTATGACCAGAAGGGGAAAGGAAAAGGTTCTGTAGCCAAGATGTTGTAAACTATTTTTCTCAATGAGAACAAAGAAAATATAAAAGTCAGTTGAGATCCTTGCAACATGAATTGCAGAAGCTGACTGTTAATAAGAATTCTTTCGCTGCTGTAATACTGCCTCCACCTCCTTCCCCTAGCACCAGAACAAGACTTCTTTCCTGGTCCTTCATCTATAGACTTATCTTCCCTTAGTGGACACCCTGATCATACTCCATAAGAGACAAGTTACAGTAGCACCTTTGAGGTTAAAAACTCAACCCTGTCTTCAAGACCTTTGAGGTTAAAAACTCAACCCTGTCTTCAAGACCAGTTACAGAAATTCACTCTATAAGTAAAAGACTACCTAAACTAAGCATACAAGGTGGTAAGCAATTAGCAGATGAACAACTCAAAGAGGTACAAGCGGGGATCTCACATTTGATTATGTAGTGCATATTTTAAGGGCATGTTTAACTGATGAACAGTTTGAGAATTGGGCTATAGCAGATAATTTAACAGATAAAATGAGGCATGTGCATAATTTACTTTCTAGTAGATCTCTGGTAAATCCCAATTATGGAATTCATATAAAATTGAAATGGTTATTATCTTCCAAATTTTAGGGGAATTGGTAGCTTGCTATGCCTCTAAACCAAACTGGAATGTGATCAGAGCTACTATTCAAGGAAAAAACGAATCAGTTAATGAATTTTGTGCATGATTTATTTAAGTATGGAAAGTTAATGCTGGCACAGATGTAATTCCTATTGAATCTTTAATTACCCAGGGGGTATGTGGGTTCACACCACACATTAAAGGCAACTGTGGATGAAGCCTAGATTACTTATACTCCCACTATTTGGGAAGATTTTGTAAGAATTTCTGTCCAAGCCAAAAGAGCTGTCAACACCACAGATGTAGTAGAAAAGGTGATAGCTCTGTCACTCCCACCACCTCCCCCAAGTAATGGTGAAGGGGGACGAGGTAGCTGTCATGGTTTCTACACTCAGGATACACCATCCCAGGAGCCGGTACAAGATTGCAAGGCTGGATGCTGGACATGACTAGGCCTGTCTATTTCCAGAACCCACTGATCTGATGTTATGGACTCCCAGGTGGTAAAGCAAGCTGTAATTCATCCAGGAGGGGCTTCCGTCGGGGGAGGTGGTGGCCTGGTACCTAAAAAGACTGAGGTTTTTGCTGGGGCCGCTGCTTGCTGCGGTTGTTGTCTTTGCAAACGTGGTTTTCCCCTTCTCTGCTGCTGTTGCTGAGGAGGGTGCATTTGCTGTCTTTGATATGCAGGATAAGATTGTGTTCTGAATGGTTGATAGGTATGGTAAGATCTGTGAGAGAATGGTTGTCTACGAGACGCATGGTAATATCTTTTTGAAAACGCTGGAGTCGTTAACGATTGTACTGCGAGAGCCTGATCCTTTAGTTTACTAACAGTGTCGTGGAATCGCTCACCAAAAAGGTTGTCTCCCGTGCATGGGAGATTAGCCAGCTTATCGTGTAATTCCTCTCGTATGGCACTGGCCTTCAGCCAAACTAACCTGCGTGCCGCTATCGCTGTTGCTGATGCTCGAGAGAAGTTTTCAAATCCTTCGTACACTGCTCAGAGCAGATGACGGGAGCATTCTTCCATATCCAAGATAGGAGAAGGAATGTTGTCCCCTGTCGAGGTAAACATTCCCTTGGTTGCCTGGATGCATTCATACATATACTGTACCTTATAGAATTGGTGATGATGAATGCGTGCTGTTAGCATTGCGTTTTGGTATACCCGTTTGGCAAAATCATCCAGGCATTTATTATCCTTGCCAGGGGGATTGGACACATGCCTTTTCGACTTCTTTGATCTTTGTAACGCTGATTCCACCACTATAGACTCATACGGTAATTGTGGAGTGGAATATGTGGAAGGCTTTTGCATTTTAAAATTTAAAGTCTGTTTTCCTAGAAACCGCTGAAAATGTGAACGGGGTTTCCCATGATTTTTGAAGGATGCTGTGTAACACATTGTGTGGCAGAAGCGATGTAGGTTCCCCTGGCATATCAAAGATCTTTAGCACGCCCAACATTTCAGCCCTGGGTTCTGGTAATTTCTGTACCTCTAACTGCAAAATAGCTCCCATCTTATCTACGAACTTTGGATAAGAAAGATCCTCCGGGGGAGAATATGGTTCAGGTGGTTGATCTGGCGGATTCGAAGGATAGCCGGTGGAAGAAGTAGGTGAAGAGTGCGACGATACAGAATCCCTCTGAGAAGAGTGTGCGTGGGCTGGTGAAGAGGGCTGTGGGGGTACCGGTACAGGTGCTGGTTCCACCGGGAACGATTGTGGCCGCCCAGTCGGTTCCTTAGGACTGGAAGGAGATTCCAGCGGCAAAGTAAAGGATGACTGCAGCGTTTCAAAAAATCCCACTAGGGATTGTGAGAGTTCCCAAAAAGCCTGTCTCATCTGTGGCAGCACTGAAGGGCGTTCCTGAGGTGCACCTATCGGTAACGGCTCATCCGGGCAAATATTGGGATAATCTGACTGCGGGGTACGACTCCATGAACTTTTGTCCGCATCCGACAGGTTAGTATCACGCCCCGACTGATGCCTGAAGGATCACTTTGTGCCACTTGACGTGGAAAGAGAGTGGGAGGATATAGAAGATGGTACATGTACTATCTGCCTCCCAGAAAGGCCTGAAGCTCCCGACAGTCCAGTGTGATGGGAGGAGGTTGAGGCTGATGACTTGCCATCAAACGGGGAAGCTCTGAATTGTTTGGAGTGACAATGTTCATGTCTATGAACATGCCTACGTCTCTTTGATGAGGAAGAGGAGCTTCTGCGATGATGTCTAGAGACGTTATGGTGGTCTGAATGTTGGCTATAGCGTGGAGAAATTCCCTCCGAAGTAAATCTTTTTAAAGATGCATGTCTCCTCACTGGTGAAGCTTGTCTTTTGTTTGTCTCAGCTCTCGGCGTCGATAAGGGCTCCAAATGTTTTATAATATCGCGCCGGTCCCGGCACCGTGCGTGTTGATTTTGGTTCCGGTCTCTTCGGTACCGGCTCCGGCTGCTTCATGCGCAGCATCGACTTTGTTATCGGCGCCGAATGCTTCGGCTGTCCTTTCGGCTCCGTTTGGGAAGCTGTCGGCTCCGAATTCAATTTAGTCCACGGCTCCCTCGGCGCTGATGGATCCTTGTGCGCCCGATGCTCTTCATATGACAGTCGGCGCTTTTTAGAAGAGGATGGCGGTGATTGTGCTCTCGAGGCCCTCCATTTAGACGCGGGGGCTCGAGTAGGATCGGCGCTATGCGTACCAGGTCCCTGGGGTTCGCCTGGGTCTTTGCGACGCTATCCTCCCTACCTCCAGTCCTGGAGGCCTGTGGGTCCCACGAGGAGGCCCGTTTCTTCAGGGGTGGTGCCAGCGATGTTGGTCCCGATAAAGAATGAGCTGTCAACGGCCTGTCTACCGCTTTTAGCTACATCATTCTGTAGGCCCTGTGACGCCGGGCTCGCAGGGACATCCGTCCACAAAAAACGCAATCTTTTTGATTGTGGTTCGATCCCAAACAGCAGTAACAACAACCATGTCCGTCAGTGACAGACATGATCTTACCGCAGGGACACGGTTTGAAGCCCGAGGGCTTTTTCGACATTTCTGTCAGTTTTTTAGAAAAAAAATTTGAGGAGAAATCAGCTCCGTGTGCGCTCCCACGGGCGGAAAAAACAGACTGAGGAGAATCTGTTACTTTCCTGCACGGGAACACACGCGCAGTTGCAGAGACTGAAAAAATCTACACTCAGCTTGTTAAGCTCCGCCTCCCGGGCCCTGATTGGCAGTTCCCATGACAGCTTGGCTAATTCAACCCTGCAATCAACGGGAAACATTTGGTCCTTTTCTGTTTCTGTATTACAATATGTAGATGATCTTCTGCTCTATTCCACAGATCAACAGAGCCACTTACAAGATTTAACTTCGGTACTCACTGCCTTAGCTCACAAAGGCCAAAAGGTGAACCTTAAGAAATTGCAACTTGTCCAAGAAACAGTACAATACTTAGGGCATCTTTTGTCTCCTTGAGCTCATGCCGTTGCCCCTGATCAAATTACTATATTACAGGTCCCGACCACAAAAAAAAAAAAATCAGACAGCTCCGAGCATACTATATTTTACTGGGTATTGTTGCCAATGGATCAGTGAGTATGCCCTTATAGCAGCTCCCCTAGAGGCCAGGGGTCTCCAACATCATCTGATACCCTTGAATGGAATGAAGAGCTTCAGAAAGCTTTTGATGCTTTAAAAACTGCTGTGCCTTGGGCCTACCGGATTATAGTAAACCATGTAATCTGTATGTAATCAAATGTAATGGCTATTCCCTGTGACTTCTCACCCAGCCAATGGATCTCTGCAGCGTCCTGTAGGATATTTCTCCTCTAAATTGGATTCTGTGGACATGCCATGCCTTCTTGCTTGCCTGTATTGGCTGATAATGTTACAGTTATCAGAGCAGCAACTAATATTGTTTTATTACACATTTTATCTGCATCTACCCCCTACAATCTGTACATGCCATTGTCACACAAGGCTACACTCAATTTTGCACACAAAGTTGTTTTTGTCAATGGGAACTTGCCCTGTTGGATGGTTCTGTGAATTTAGCCTATTGTCCTGCTTTAAACCCTCCTACACTTTTACCAGAACCAGAAGACAATAATCCTGTTCCTGCCCTTAATTGTCTTACTTATCGTCACATCTCAGTTCTTCCCCAATCAGATCTTCATGATGAGCCTGATCTGGAACTGTTTGTGGATGGCTCTGCCTTTGTTAAGGATGGGGTTAAGCATGCAAGGTACACTGTAGTCACCATACCTGACATCACTGAGTCAGCCCCTTGACTGCTGGAACTTCAGCTCAAGCTGCAGAATTACAAGCATTGACCAGTGCACTCCAGTATGCACAAGGTAAACGTGTTAATATTTATACTAACTCCAGATTTGTGTGGGGAGTGGTGCATGGTTTTGGGAGCTTGTGAAAGAAGAGAGGATTTCTCACCTCTGTAGGTCCCCCCATTTGCGATGGCCCACTCATTTCAGCACTCCTTGATGCAGTCTTACTTCCTGCTTCTGTGGCTATTGTTAAATGTGCTGCTCATACAAATAGACAAGAGGCAGTATCAAGGGGAATTGCCTTTGCTGATGCCACTGCAAAACTCACTGCCCTAAAGGCAAGACCCCCTCTCACTTTGGCAACCACTGCCTCTTTCACGCACAAGATGTTATTGATCTGCAGGAGGCTGTGCCTAATGAAAAGAAAAAGCATTAGATAAACAATAATTGTACATTACACGCATGTAACATAGTAATGACGGCAGAAAAAGACCAAAATGGTCCATCTAGTCTGCCCAGCAAGCTTTCCAAGGTAGCAACTGCCGCTCCGTGCAGGTTACCCCCAAGTTTCTGTCAAGGGTAGTAACTGCCGTTCCATGCCGGATACGCTTTATTTATTTCCATCCCAGCTATTATGATGGTAGCCTGGTAGCACCCTGCTCTTTATTACCTTACCTTGCTCCTATGTATCACACTATGGCACATGTAGGGAAGAATGCAATGCTTTCATCCTTTTGTAAAGTATGGTATGGCCCTGGGTTTGGACAGATAGCTACAAAGTTTGTACACAACTGTTTAATTTGTGCCAAATATAATGTTGCTTCTGGAACTTATCTTCCTCAATAATCTGCACCGCCATCCTGGGCCTCATCTGTGCAATTACAAATGGATTTTATAAATATATATATATGTCAAAAGCCCAAGGTTATCAATATTGTTTGGTAATCATAGATCGCGTTAGTAAATGGGTTGAGGCCTATCCCACATGCACTAATACAGATGGACAAGATTTTATTAAAAGAATATATCCCTAAGTGGGGAGTACCTGAATGTACTGACAGTGATCAAAGACCAGAATTTCATAAGGTTACTGAGCAAGTAACTGCTGCAATGGGTATGAAAGACTATATTGTTCAAACCACCCCTCAATCATCTGGACAAGTGGAACAGATGAATCAAACTATTAAAACCAGACTGGCTAAAGCTGCAGATGAAACTGGGTTACCCTGGCCAGAGGTATAACCAGCAGTCTTATTCAATATTAAGGGTACAACAGCTGGAGCCACAAATCTAAGTCCATTTGAAGAGCTACTGGACACCCTATGTCAGTATCACCTGCTCCAGGAACGATTCTAACTGAATGTGACTTGTCTCGATTAATTGATTCAGTGGTCTCATACTGCAAAATACTAATTGAAGTTATTTCTAGGGCAGTGGTTCTCAACCTTTTTTTGGCCGGGACACACCTGACATCTGGTTCTCACATGCGTGACACACTGAACATGTGACCATCACGGGGCTAAATGTAAACATGCACTCTGCATCCACAGGAATCCCCTCAACCCAGAGCAATGAGTACAGAGCAGATCTAGGGCATTACCCTGTACAACTCGCCATACAAAAAAGATATTCTGGTTACATCCCAGTAAAAGCAAAACAAACTCCTTTTATTACCAGGCAAAATAGCCTTCCTTATGAAAAGACAGTAATTTACCACTAATGCATAACCTATTGAGAAAACACAACAAATAAGATTGATACAAATGCCTACATGCTAGTTAAATACCTCACCTCGGTCACACACCCTTCACCAAGTACAGAAAAACCACAAATTATAAATATGGAGACAGAAACTGGAATAGAAAACCAAAAAAGCCACTCTGCATGCAGTGCGAACCTGGAGAAATGAAAAGAGAAATATAGCACCTAACAGACTCTCAGGATTTGCAATAATGCACACAAACTAACCCGCACAAAGGTACACCTGTATTATGGAACACACTAAAACAGATGTACCTACAAATGTTGGTAAAAAAAAAAAAAAAAACCACCTTTAAATAAATAAATAAATAAATAGAAATAACAATCTTATCTAAGAAATACAACTATTAAACCAGGCCCTAAACATTAATACATTTCCTATTGGGAAAACAGAATAAGCCAAGCTACTATAGAGCCCCACACAGAAATAACTGTAAAGCTATACTAAAAATGTTACAAAACAGCTGCTGAACAGAATAATATCCAACAATTAAAAACTCATAAAAATTATTAAAACGTCCAAATATCAATAAAATATTTCAAAGCAGCAGACATCGCATAATACCCAATAATTAAAATGGCAGTCAATCAAGAAAAATACATTTAAAAAGCCACCTTTACTTACCCTCTCCAGCAACTCTCCTACTCCTTTCCCTTCCAGGCCAATAGCACTCACCAGAAGCAGCAAGAGCTGCTGAAGCTCTGTCCTCACAGTCCTCTTCCTTAGCACCCACAAAAAGTCACTCACACACACACCCCTCCAATTAGACCCCACAACCAGTCTTGGTCTCTCTCACATCAGTCATCTTCCTGACCAGTCTCTCTCTCACATACGCACACTAGTCATGTTCCTGACCAGTATCTCTCTCAATCACACTCATGGTCTCTTATATTCAAGCTCTCGATCACACACAAATGCTCTCGCACCCATTCACACCAGCTCTTACCCAGGCTTCCATTCACACCTACACACACAAGCTCTCACCCAAGCACCCATTCACACCAGCTCTCACCCAGGCACTCATTCACACCCACACACACAAGCTCTCACCCAGGCACTCATTCACACACAGACACACCCGCCCTCACCAAAAACGTATTCTTTCTTCACTGCAGGGATGGGCTTCAGTTCCACCGCAGCTTTACTCCGGCAGGCCTTCTTTTTGCGCCACCATGGGAATGGGCTCCCGTGGTGGCCTCTGTTGGGGGTCGGGTTTCCTCTTCGCCGCCACAGGCTGTGGCGGCCTTGCTTCATCAGCGTCGGGTTTCCTCTTTGCCACCATGGTGATGGGCTCCTGTGGTAGCCTCGGTCAGGGTCGGGTTGCCTCTTCGCCGCCACGGCCTGTGGCAACCATGCTTCGTCAGCGTTGGGTTTCCTCTTCGCCACCACGGGCTGTGGCGGCCTTGCTTCGCCGGAGTTCAAAACTGCTATTTCTCCCATCCCACCCATGGGCTAGGCGATGCCTGCCTCACCGGCCAATCAAAGGTTTCCTCCCTTCTTCCTACTCCCACTTGTAGGTAGAAGGGAGGAGGTTTCCGATTGGCCTGCGCAGGGGCAGGCAGAATGAAGGAGGCTTCCCATTGGGCAATGGGGAAGGAAGAAAGGAGGCTTCCAATTGGCCCGCAGGGGCTGGAGAAAGGGAGAAGGGAAGTGGAACGGGCAGTGGGACACCGGGAGACGCGACACACCTGCTGGTGTTTGGCAACACACTAGTGTGTTGCGACACACCGGTTGAGAAGCGCTGTTCTAGGGTATCTCAACAGGTCAGAGAGACCCTGCAAAACACGGAATGGATATTGTGCATGGAATACAACCTGGTGATACTATTCTCATTCAAAACTTCCTCTGGGGAACAACTCTTGAGCCTCGCTGGGAAGAGCCCCATCAATTTCTTCCTACCTCATCTTCTGCAGTAAAGGTCAAAGGAAAAAGAGCCTGGATCCACGCTTCCCATATCAAAGCTTGCAAGCCAACGCCAAGAACAGAACCAGATAACTGAAGACCAGGAAGGGAAACTGATGACAGCACAGACCTAACTGCGGACCAGAAATAGAAGCAGATGAATTGGAAGTAGGGTAGGCATAATAATCCCTTCTCCTTTGCCTATCACCTTATATAGCGATTCAAGATGACTTGCTTCTCTCTGTGCTCCTGCTCTGCAAGCCAGAATCCAGGGCTTGGATTGAGCTTTCTCCTGCACTCAGCCCTCCGTTGGACCCTCTCCTCCTCCTCCACCTCGTGGCTGTTAACCCCTCCCCCAGCTGGAAGCCTGCCCTGCAACTAACGAATGTACTTTTAAATCTCTGCACAGGTAACTTCATTTCCACTTATCCAGGGCTTGGATTGAGCTTTCTCCTGCACTCAGCCCTCCGTTGGACCCTCTCCTCCACCTCGTGGCTGTTAACCCCTCCCCCAGCTGGAAGCCTGCCCTGCAACTAATGAATGTACTTTTAAATCTCTGCACAGGTAACTTCATTTCCACTTGCTTCTCTCTGTGCTCCTGCTCTGCAAGCCAGAATCCAGGGCTTGGATTGAGCTTTCTCCTGCACTCAGCCCTCCGTTGGACCCTCTCCTCCTCCTCCACCTCGTGACTGTTAACCCCTCCCCCAGCTGGAAGCCTGCCCTGCAACTAACGAATCCACCTCTAAATCTCTGTGCTGGATGTTAAGTCTCATATTGATGACATCATTGATGTGCGACAAAGAAAAGTGTCAACTATAAAAGGCAAACTAGGCTAGGCGTCACGCGCTGAAGGAGCGCGACAAAGGGGCCTGCCCCTTTGAGCGCCCCTTCGAGCAGCCCAGCAGACCGTCGCTATTGCTCCTTTACAGCAGATCCATGTCTCAACAAGGTTGTAAGTTGCAAGTTTCCTTTTATCTTTCCCTCTATTAAGGATACCAATGTAACTCGCACGACTAGCCACATACTAGGCTAGTTACACAGCACTGCTACATTGCGCTTCATACGCAGGTAGATCCCACCTACCTGTACACCCTACACAGCCCCATCGACTTCGCTAATCAGCAAATGACTAGAATAAGATAGGATGTGACTATCCAAATAGGCAATTATCACACCAAGAATAATATACCACTCAGTCAGCATTCAACCACCCAGCGCTCTATCAGCAATCAACCACCCACCGCTCTATCAGCAAGTACGATTACGTACACAAACATCAGCATGATTGTCTCCCACATTCCAGTTCTAAAATACTCGAACTTCACCTCCAATATAATGAGATCGAAGACAGTCAATCCATGCTACAGTTCTCTCATTCCCATCATGACTTCCCCATTGACACAAATCATGGGTCTAATGACATTCTCCATACTCCTTTTGAACACACAATCTCTTCTAAAAAAAGCCATTCTACTAGGGGACATCATGACAGATGAGGCTCCTGACATTTGTGCCATTACAGAGACATGGCTTAAAAGCACGGACGTCTCAATAACTAACCAACTACCTACAGAGTCATACGATATATTCTCTATTCCAAGATCCAAAAAGAAAGGAGGGGGACTTCTATTAGCAGCAAAGAAGTCTTTTAAACTCACCCTACAACCCTGCCATCCACCCTACAAGATGGAAATTGGCCTTTTTAAATCAAAGAACCTCCAAATCTGTTTAATTTATGCTCCCCCGGGCATATTAGAAAAAAACCCATCCTCTCTTACCGAATATATTGCAAAATATATCAACTTCAACATACCCACCATTATACTAGGTGACCTGAACCTTCACTTCGACCGCACCCCCCTTACCTCAGCTTGTGAAGCAACACTAGCTTCTTTGAATGCAATGGGATTTAAACAAGCGGTTACAGGCCCAACGCATAAAGCAGGCCATACTCTGGATGTAATTTTCACGAACTCCCTAATAATATCAGATCCACCTCAATGCACTCCCATACCATGGTCGGACCACTTCAGAGTTGACACTAGATGTACCGTGAACAATAATCTTCGCCAGACATACCCGAAACACAAAACTATTGAATTCAGGAAGAAATGTAAAATGGAAGACATTATAGAAGCTATAACGGATGAGAGCAACAAATTAGATCTCTCGAACGCCAACTCAGCATGTATGACTTGGCATCAAATCACCAGTGACATCGCCAATCGTCTTTGTCCGCTTATAACTAAAGAGATCAACTCTGAGAAGAAAGACAAGAAACCTTGGTACACGACTGAACTCAGAAAGATGAAACAAGAGCTTCGTAAATTGGAAAAAAATGGATCAAAAACCATGACTCGATTCAGCAACAAAAATTCAAATCACTACTCCACAAGTACCGTAAATCAACCGATGAAGCTAAAAAAAACTATTACTCAACAAAAATTCATCAATACCAGTTTAATCCACGTGCCCTTTTCCGATACGTTTCTAATATAATCTCCCCCACAACTAACATCTACCCCGAAGATGAGACCAAAAATAAATGTGAGAAATTAGCCGCCTATTTCCAGGACAAGATATCAAATATCATGGCTCGTTTTACATCTCCATATCGGCCAACAATTCCAGCACTAACAAGCTCCCAAAATGATTCACCCACACTCTCAAATTTTGAATTATCTACTGTATCGGAGACTGAAGCAATTCTAAAAAGAATCAAACCAGCATTACACCACGTTGACATTATGCCAACAAAAACGCTCCTAGCCATTCCTACTAGAATAGCCCCGGCGATATCCAACATCATTAACACCTCTATAACAGAGGGAGTCTTTCCCACACAACTCAAACATGCTATAATAAAGCCTACCCTTAAAAAAGCAGACCTGGATCCATCTGAACCGGCTAATTATCGACCAGTATCGAACCTCCCGTTATTATCAAAAATACTAGAAAAGGTCATAAACAAACAACTAACTGACTATCTAGAGGAAAATCATTTACTCTTCCCGTTGCAATATGGATTTAGGAAGAACCATAGCACCGAAACACTACTAGTGTCCCTTTCAGACTCCATACTAAAATCCCTTGATACTGGTAACTCTTATATTCTGGCCCTTCTGGATATCTCCTCAGCATTTGACACGGTGAACCACAATACACTCCTCTCTCTCCTTTCACAAATTGGCATCACCAGCACTGCCTTATCCTGGATACAATCATTCCTGAAAGATAGGACTTACAGTGTCAAAGTGGGACACCATACGTCAAAACCTAGAAATCTGTCACAAGGTGTCCCTCAAGGATCCTCACTTTCCTCAACTCTTTTCAATGTATATCTATCTCCACTCTGTAAACTACTGAAGAAATTGGATCTCCGGCATTTCATATTCGCCGACGACGTCCAGATCATTATTCCAATCAAGGATTCACTTGCTAAGGCCATGGAAACCTGGGAATCAGCACTTACTGAAATAAAAAATCTACTCATGGAAAACTTTCTTGCAATCAACACCAACAAGACTGAACTACTCATAACACCACACAAGAACACCTCAACCAACACGCAACATGATCCTTCCTCAACAACAGACCATACCAAGCTAAAGCAGGTCCGCAGCCTTGGGGTCATTATTGATAATCACCTTACTTTGAACAATTTCATCTCAACCACAATCAAGAGTGGCTTCTTCAAGTTACATACATTGAAAAGAATTAAACCGTTATTACATCCTCAGGACTTCCGGACTGTGTTACAAGCCACAATTCTACCAAAGATTGACTATTGTAATGCACTACTACTGGGTCTCCCTAAAAGCACAATTCAACCTCTTCAGATGTTACAGAATGCCGCTGCTCGTTTAATTACTAATACTCGACGGCATGAACATATTACTCCAGCACTCATGTTCCTACATTGGCTACCCGTATCCTTCAGAATTACTTTTAAAGTTCTCTCACTCATCCACAAATCAATTCACAACCAAGAGATGCAATGGTTCTCTGATCAGCTCATTTTTCGCACCTCCAACAGACCAATTAGAAATATTCACCAAGCGAAATTAGCTGTCCATCCACTAAAACACATCAAACACGTTTCCACCATAGACCGATCATTCTCCATAGCGGGTATCAAAATCTGGAACAACATGCCGTTGGACCTGCGTCTTGAATCCTGTCACAAATCCTTCAAACAAAACCTTAAAACATGGTTGTTTGAACAAGCATTCACTCTATGAATCTCATCTAACCTAAAAAATTCAGCTATCCCTTATTATTCCTCACTGGCTCCAAGTTCTTTTCCTCGCATTTTGTATTTACATTCTGCTATTCCATACCCCCCCACTGTTACTCAATTTAGGCTATTGTATTCAATGTGACATTGGTCTCGCTGCTGACAGTTAATTTGCTCCTGCGAATACATGGTTATTTATATTTTACTGTTTGATATTTAATGATGTATGCATATTATCTTTAAAACCCTTGTTTCTGTAAAGCCTGTTGCTGTTAAATGTTTTACTGTTTTTTAAACTGTTACATGTAAAGCCTGTTGCTAATTTATTGTTTCACTGTAAACCGAGGTGATGTATGTCTATACGTACCGCGGTATAAAAGAATCTATAAATAAATAAATAAATAAAGATTATACCCATGGCATTTCTATATATTTATTTCCTACACAGTGGTGTACCATTCTCCTGTCCACATCTTACACACATAAGAACATAAGAAATTGCCATATTGGGTCAGACCAAGGGTCCATCAAGCCCAGCATCCTGTTTCCAACAGTGGCCAATCCAGGCTACAAGTACCCAGCAAGTACCCAAACACTAAGTGGATCCCTTGCTACTGATGTCAGTAATAGCAGTGGCTATTCTCTAAGTCAACTTGATTAATAGCAGTTAATAGACTTCTCCAAGAATATATCCAAATCTTTTTTAAACCTAGCTACAGTAACTGCACTAACCACATCCTCTGGCAACAAATTCCAGAGCATAACTGTACGCTGAGTGAAAAAGAATTCTCTCAGATTAGTTTTAAATGTGCTACTTGCTAACTTCAAGAAGTGTCCCCTAATCCTTCTTTTATCCAAAAGAGTAAATAACTGATTCACATCTACTCATTCCAGACCTCTCATGATTTTAAAGACCTCTATCATACCCCCCCCCCCCCCTCAGTTATCTTTTCTCCAAGATGTACAGCCCTAACTTCTTTTCAGCCTTTCCTCACAGGGGAGCTGGTTCCATCTCCTTTATCATTTTGGTCACCCTTCTCTGTACCTTCTCCAGTGCAACTATATATTTTTTTGAGATGCGGAGAGCAGAATTGTAGACAGTACTGAAGGTGCAGTCTCACCATGGAGCAATACAGAGGCATTATGATATTTTCCGTTGTATTCACCATTCCCTTCCTAATAATTCCGAACATTCTGTTTGCTTTTTTGACTGCCGCAGCACACTGAGCCAACAATTTCAATGTATTATCCACTAATGCCTAGATCTTTTTCCTGGGTGGTAACTCCTAATATGGATCCTAATGTTGTTATTTTTCCCTAAATGCAACACCTTGCACTTGTCCACATTAAATTTAATCTGCCATTTGGATGCCCAATCTTCCATTCTTGCAAAGTCCTCCTGCAATTTATCACAATCCGTTTGTGATTTAACTACTCTGAATAATTTTGTATTACCTGCAAATTTGTTTACCTCACTCATACTCCTTTTCAGATCATTAATAAATATATTGAAAAGCACCAGTCCAAGTACAGATCCCTGAGGCACTCCACTGTTTACCCTTTTCCACTGAGAAAATTGACCATTTAATCCCACTCTCTGTTTCCTGTCTTTTAACCAGTTTGTAATCCACAAAAGAACATCGCCTCCAATCCCATGACTTTTTAGTTTTCTTAGAAGCCTCTTTTGCTTTAACTATGAATAGCGCCAATTCCTTTAACTTAACTAACTGTTGGATTTGTATGCAGTCTAGGCAAAAAGCTGTGGGTCATTTCATCCCACTTCTTGATTCAATGAACAAGATTACCTTCTCTATCACTAATACCACCTAGTGTCGATATTTTCCAATGCAGCTTCCTGACTTTATCGCAAGTTTGTGTGTTCGATGGATTAAATCACAAGCAAAAGCATCTTCCACTGAACTTAAATGTAATAAAACTATTAAGGTATATTCTAATGGAATCAAAACCATGCCAAAGGCCTGGAATTGCTCAGACTGTTTTCATAATGGTACAACACCTACACATATATTTATTTATTTAAGTGTGTGTTTTTATATACCGAAGTTTGGAACAGGCCTTCACTCCAGTTTACAGAGAAAAACAACTTGTTACAGCAAAATTTCATAACATATAAAACATATACGCTTTACCAAACATTGTTTTCCATTTATCAAATATTACCTTCCTACTCACAGTTCTAATACTTCTGGTAAAAAAAGAAATCAGGGCCCTATCTTTTCAATGGTTAGAAATTATTAATAAAAAACCTGCAGCAAATTTATTGATTACCTCCCTGGGGTTTACTTTCTGGGACATGGATGGAGAAGCAAGTATACTAAAGGCACAGGTACTGTCACTATGGTTTTCATAACACCCCAATGTCTCCATTTGCCTGCATATAATTGGTTTTGTTTTAACCTGACCTCTCTCTCATCACACTTTCACATCCTCAAACCAACCCCTTAGTTATAAGATCCACTGGCTTTCACAGTTTTATCAGAGCTTTATTTCCTCAGTTAAGAGTTGCAGAATTAGAACCTGCCAGCCGCAATATTTCAGCTATAGTAGAACCACTAGCTAATGAAACTACTCATAGAATAGAAAACCTACAAACAAAAAGAAAGTATTTAGCTAGAGTAGTCTTACAAAACCGATAAACCCTTGATATGTTGTTGGCTGAGAAAGGAGGAGTTTGCCAATTCACTAATACCTGGGGAAATACAGATCTCCACTATCCTTCAAGACCTTGCCCACCAAGCTCACATAATCCATCTTAATTCTTTGGATTAACTAGGTATAAGGGCCTAGTTTGGAAGTCTGGGAAAGAATTGAATGTATCTAATAATTTTTGTCACTATCATGATAATCTTTTGTATTGTATTATACCTCAGTTGCTAATTCATGCTAAGCCTCTGCTGTAAGTCTGCTTCCAAGCTGTTTGCACCTGCAGTTATGACTACACTGCCTGACAACCATGAACCTTCCCTCTGCAGACATTTGTCCTATGGAATTTGACTGCCCTCCTGCTTCCCCCAAAGAAGAAAATATGTTGTAAATAGACCTCATATGAAAACATATGATCCAATGATGGTTCAGTCCCCCAGTTCGATGTAAACCGATCTGATATGGTCTTTTAACCATGAAGGTCGGTATAGAAAAGTGTTAAATAAATAAATAAATGTATTGCTGCATCAACGTGTGCAAGGGATAAGGCCATCAACAAAGATGTCCTGCTAAACTTGAACGCAATAAACTGTTAACATATACTTTAACGGTATCAAGCTATACACAAGATTTGAAATTGCTCAGACCATTTAATAAATGTTGTTAGACAAGAAATTGGAGGCAATTTGGCCTATCTAATATTTTCCATATTTATAATTCACTTAACAAAAGGGGATGGGACTGATTTAATTGTTAAAAGATAAACGGATTAATATATATTCTAAACCTTCCTATTTCTCAGCATATAGTTAATTTCACTATTTCATATAAAGATTACCCTTCTTACTCTTACCTTATAAGTATATGTTGTCAACCCCTTAGTTATTTCATTAGTTAGAATTAAGAGTTCACCTGTCACCTATATTATTTCTGCAATTACTAGTTAAAAAAGATCGCTCTCAGAATATAAAACATTTATAAGTGACAATAAAGCATATAGAAATGGTATTATACTAACAAAAAAGGAAAGTCTCTTAAGATTATTAACATATTTAGTATTTCATTTGTAAGTTTAGAAACACACAGAAAGACTTCCATTCTGCGAGACCTGTTTTATCAGGCTTACACAAACTATAATTTTTTTTTTTAAAAAGCTACTCAGAGAACTATTTTTATTTTTAACTCTAACTTTTCTTTTTTTTAATTTTTGGTGTTTATACCCGACTACAGTGTGCAAGCTAACTTCATGGAATGCCCCCTAGTCCTTCTATTATTCGAAAGTGTAAATAACCGAGTCACATCTACTTGTTCAAGACCTCTCATGATCTTAAAGACCTCTATCATATCCCCCCTCAGCCATCTCTTCTCCAAGCTGAACAGTCCTAACCTCTTCAGCCTTTCCTCATTGGCATAGGCTTCCCTACCCCACAGTGTTCCCCAGTTCCTAGCAAATCTAAAACCCTCTTCTATGCACCATCATCTCATTCATACACAGATTCTGGAGCCTTGCATGTATAAATGCAGCATTTGAAGTTCTGGATTTTAATTTTCTACCTAAAAGCTTAAATGTAGTCTCCAATAGCCACCACTCATTCAATAGACAATATAGTGGGAAGATTGCAAATGAAATAGAGGTAAATAATAAGAAATTTAAAAGGTAGTAACAGCAAACACAAACTGAAATATATGTTCAGTATGTCTGTTACATTTATCTCAATTAAAAATGTAAATAAATTATAGAGGTTTCATGCCATATTTTGGTTTGTACTTAAATAAAAGAATGCCAAAGATAAAGTAAAATGTTCCAAAGTAAAGTAAAAGATTGTTTCTTCTAAAAAGAAGTCATCAAAATATAAAATGAATATGAAAAACACAGACACACATATATACATACACATATATATACACACACACACACACAGTATTTATGAAAAGAGGCTCCAGTTTTAATAATACAATTAAACTGGAACTTCTCTTCAGAAACATACTACATATATGAGAGGGGATCATTATATATAATCATATTCAGTTGAGTATCTGGGAAACACTGACATCTTCTAGTCATTGCTGATACAGTAGCCTTTAACAAAAAATAATGATGCCTTGTGGCCACTGCTGGTGCCTCTCATATGTATTTATTATAAATGACAGTTTTTGTCTGTTTCAGTATGCTTGCACCTGTAGAGTCAGGCTGCAGGGCATGCATAGTCAAGCTGTGGATCTGGGCTGTTTCAAAGCAGGGTCGTGGCACTGGAGGGAGTCAAATCAAGGCAGGAGCTCCAGTAATATACAGCGGAGAGAGAAAGCCATACCAAGATGAGACACATCGCTGGGAAAGCAAGCTACCACAGTGTCGGCATCAGCAAATGCAAGCTGAATCTGCTGTGCCCTGCAGTAGGTAGTGGAGGACTTTGTGCCACAGTGGTACTGGGGGGGGGGGGGGGGGGAGAGAATGGGAAGCTTAATATTCAGGAGGCAGCAGTAAAGAGCTTGGCCACACTGTACTTCAGGGGCAGTGTTTAGCTACTGCCAATGTGCCATGGGGCTAATGCCACAGGTCTACTGAAAGGGCACCCTGGCAGCTGCACTGGCTATTGTTCTTAGGTAGAAATAGGAGACAACAGAAGGTGTGAGAGAGGAAATTGGTGGTGATTGGGGAAGCGGCATCAGCTGTGGGGGCTGGGAGGCGAGAGTGGAGAGTTGGGGGGGGATTATCTTGTGTGATGAAAAAAGGGGTGGGGAGATGAACTGGGCCAGGAAATATAAGAAGGGATCAACTCAGCGAGAGGAAGAGTAATTAATGATAGGGCTTTGTGTGGAGATTGACACTAGTGGTAGGTGTCTCTGAAAGAGTACCAGGTATGAGGATTGGAAAGGAAAGTGGGTGGGGATGCAAGAAGCAGCAGGATTAGAGCCAATCCTGATCCTCTTATGAAGTTTTGATTCCGTTGAAATCTTCAGTGAAAGAATAAAACTTATAATCTGTAGTTAAAGAAATATTGTTGCAATATAGATATTAATTTGAAGGCAATTGTTTTGCTGAATATTTTAAAAACATCTAAACAAGAAATCCATTCACTTCTTTTAGACTAGAAAGATCACATTGTAAGTCACCCCTCCATGCAGTGTGATCATCATTACAAAAGACTTCTCATGCTACTCCACATTTCCTAGTTCTATGCAGAGAATACTGGATTTTGCCTAGGCAGCTTTCAACCAGATGTAAGGACAGGCAGCTAGGGCTAAAGATTCTAATGTCATACCAGTGTCTTCCTATTAGCTTATATCATGCACTTTTGATGATCATTCCTGGCATGGTACTTAAACTGCATTCTTCAAACTTGTTTGCAAGTTCTATATCTATATTTATGGTTTTCCATCAGTGAGCAAATAAAATTATAGAAACTTGTAAAACAACCAACCACCTTAGCTTAGAATGAAAAATTACCAGAGATACCACAATGAATGTAGCTCCAATCAAAAGGCAGGGAATACCATAATCTCCTCAGAAGTTCTGTAAACAAGGTTCTGCTATTGAGAATGCTCTACCAGTTTATCAGACACAATCAGGAGATTCTCAGCAGCAAACTATGATTGGCAGATAAGGATATACACATCTAGGCAGTTCCTAAAATATGCAGGACTAATCTGATTTAGGGCCTTGCACACAAAAAATTTCACTGAACTCACTGGTTGACTAAGAATGGAGGAAAGAGGTGATAGATTTTCTGGGCTTTAACCTTCTAATAAACTTGTTGAACATTCTGCAGAAACTGCAACCTACAAATTTTTTTCCAGAGGAAACCCAAAATAATCAGTTATAACAGCATAATCTCAATAAGCTGAAGGCATGTAATAATACCTTTATTTCTTTTTTGGCATCACCATGTGTTCCCAACAAAAAATGGCAGCAGAAAACTCTCAACCCCTGCTAATCTCAGGATAAGCAAAACCCCAAAGCTCCCAGGTTTTCTGACAAACCTGGAAGAAGCATGTCAACGCTTCCATTGAAAAGAGTGATGTGAGAAGGATAATTACAACCAAGGAATGCAAAATTAAGATAAAAAGTTTATTATTCTAGCCTAAGAACAACATAGTATTTTCAATAAGAGTTCATCTTTTAACTTTGCCCTATGTTCTATTATACAGAAATATAAAAACATGATGACAGAAAAAGACCAATATGGCCTATCTACTTGGCACATCCACATCAACTATACAGCTTTACAATCCCTACCACTTCCTTAGAGATTGCATGCTTTCTTGAATACAGGTATTGTTATCTCCACTATCTCCATTGCTATTCTATGCATCTACTACCTGTTCTGTAAAGAAATATTTTCTTAGATTACTCCCTAGTCTACCTCCCTTCATACTCATGACCCTTCATTCTAGAGCCTCCTTTCTTTTGAAAGAGGCCCTCCTCCTGTTTTTAGAAACCTTAGAGGTATTTAAATGTCTCCAATATACATCCCGTATACTCTAGAGGAAAGGTGGGATAGATGTTTAGATCTTTGTCCTCCAGATGCTTTAGAATGAAGACCACGGACCATTTTAGTAGCGAACCTCTGGACAGACTCCATACTGTTTATATCCTTTTGAAGGTGCAGTCTCCGGAACTGCATACAGTATTCCAAATGAGGTCTCACCAGGAGCAATATCACCTTTTTTCTGCTGACCATTCCTCTCCCTATGCAGCCATGTATCCTTCTGACTTTGCCACACTGTCGCCAATACAAACTCTCCACATGAAGGTAAATCTTACATAATCTCTTCATTAAGTACCATCAAAATTTATATAAATGTATTCAGTTTATATATCCCCTATCAATATTGCTAGGTGGTTTATAAGAAAACATACACAATAATTTTCAATTAAATACATCCATTTTCCATTATACGTGTAGAAACAGAACTTTTTTTTAATGCTCCAACTGATTTTCTTCCAAAGTCCCCCAAAGATCCCTATCCCAAAATAAAATATGCTTAGGTTTCATATACAGGTATTTATTAAGAAAGGAATAAAGTTTCATAATTAACCTTCTAGAGCAGTGGTTCTCAACCTTTTTCCCATCGTGACACACCCGACAGGCCACGCTCATACGTGTGACACACTGCTCATTACAATTCAAGGCGGAAATAAAAAGTAAAGGTCCGGTAATTATTTTTATTGTTTAAAATGACACAAGGAAAAGATACGTATTCTGTCTGAACAGAAATTACATAAATAGTAAACATCCCACACCAAAACAGCACCAATTTCCAGGTCTTAACAGTAACCACCTTACCTAAGAAAAGGCAACACTGAAAATATTACACCAGGCCTTAAGACACCAATACACCTCCAATTAGGAAAACGGACCAAGCCAGGCTGCTTTAGAGCCCTACACAGAAACCACACGCCAGCAGAAAACCTCACCTGAATCACATGTGCTGACCCTCACCTAACAAAGAATAAAGAGACCAAAATGCATAACTAGAAGCATGCAGACAAAAACTGAATTGGAAACTGCAACAAGCCAGAGTCTCTGTATGCAGTGTAATAAAGGAAAAAAGAAACATCAACCATCCTTATAAAACAAATCAAGAAATATAAAATCAGTAGCAGTAAAACCATACTAACAAAAAGAACAGATTATTTCGAAACACTGATGAGTGGAATATCCAATAATTAAAAACTCAAAAAATTTCTAGATACCAATAAAATATTTCAAAATAGCAGACACAAAGACCCAGGAATGAAAAATAAGAATACAAAAATGTTTTTGCTCTGCATTTATTTTATTTATTATTTATTTATTATTTTTATATACCGACATTCGATCTCAATTGAGATATCACACCGGTTTACATTCAGGTACTGTAGGTATTTTTCTATCCCCAGAGGGCTTACAATCTAAGTGTGTACCTGAGGCAATGGAGGGTAAAGTGACTTGCCCAAGGTCACAAGGAGCGACAGCAGGACTTGAACCCTGGTCTCCTGGTTTATAGTCCACTGCTCTAACCACTAGGCTATTCCTCTGCATACCTGGGAATGTTTGATATCCATGTCTCCTGAGATTGTTTTGAATTAGCAGGAGGAGGGGTGGTTTGCTTGGAACTTTCTCCTCTCTCTCTCAGTCACATACCAGCGCTCTCTCTCACACTGGCTCTCAATTATACACCTATACACACATGCTCTCAGTCACTCACATATACATATGCTTTTTCTCTCACTTATATAGGCTCTTAATTACACATTTACACACATGCTGTCTATCTTTTCAGGCTTACACACACAGGCTTTCAATCACACACATACATGCTGTCTTTTTCTCTCACACACAGACTCTCATTCACATGCTTACAAACAGGCTCGCTCTCTTTCTCTCATTTACACACAGGCTCTCAATCACATACTCACATGCTCCCTCACCTAAACCAGCTCTCAATCACACACAGACACACATGCTCTCTCTTACATATACACACAGGCTCTTAATCATACATACACATGATCTCTCTCACACACAAAGGATCTTAATCATACACACATACTCTTTCACACAAACAGGTTTTCAATCACAAACTTACACATAACAGGTTCCCAATCGTAAATTTACATTCATGCTCTCTCTCACAGGCAGGCTCTCAATCACAGACATACTCTCTTTCACATATACAGGCTCTCAATCATTCACATACATGCTATCTCATTCACACACATACACACAGGATCTCAAACACACATGCTTGCTTGCTCATTCACGCTCTCTCCTTCCCTCCCTCCCCGGAACTAGCAGCAGCAGCAGCCTCCTCCCAACCCTAACCTCCTCCATTTTCAGCCCTCACGGAGCAAGGAGTCCCATCGGCCGTCGGGGTTGACGTTCTTCATCTTTTTTTCTCTGAGCCGCGCTGCTCATTCCTCCGGCTGCGTCTCTCTTCTGTTCTTTGGGCTGATGCTGACCAAACTCGCATGGTCTCTTCTTCCTGCGCACGCACCCGCTGCTCACCCACTTCCTCTTCCGGGCCGCGGGGGGGGGGGGGGGGAGGAGAAGAGACCATGCCGATGCCGGTGTCGCTGACGCCACCTGATTTGCCGCGTTCCGCCCGAGCTGACAGCATTTTAAGCCCGGGCGGAGGAGGACAGGGGAGCGTGGCGACACACCTGCGTGTTCTTGGCGACACACTGGTATGTTGCGACACACCGGTTGAGAACCACTGTTCTAGAGACAGTAAATTCATCACACATGCCCTCAAATAGGGATTTCCCTTTCAAAACATCTACCACAGCCTGTCCACTAGAGAGAAAATGGTGCACCTCAAAATAGAAAAATCAGCCTGATGTCCTCTTTTGAACCCCACTATGCTAGTTACCTTGACCACATCCTCCACTAACAGATTCCATTGCTTTATAGTGCACTGAATGAAAAATGACTTCATACAATTTGTTTTAAATCTGCCAGTTGCTAGTTTCATGGAGTATCCCTAGACCTAGTATTGTCTGAAAAATTAAATAAGTATTCCCTATTTACACGTTCTACCCCACTCATAAATTTTATAAATTTTAATCATATCCCCTCTCAGATGGCTCTCTTCCAAGCTAAAGAGCCCTAATCTGTTTAGCTTCTCTTACTGGCCCTGGAGTTCATGACTGCTAAGCAGATAGGAAAATATGACTGCCTAGTAACAAAGCTCCAAGACAATGAGGGATCTAAAATTGTCCTCATCTACTGACCACCTGACTCATTCTTTAAACTATCTAAATTCCTATAGGGCATCGCTACCTCTACCCACAACCTCCTATTTCTAGGAGCTTTCAACTTCCACCCACAGTCCTCCCTCAAAGGGCACATTACCAGCTTCTAGCACAATATGGACATTGGCCTCATTCAACTAATCAAGGTCTCTACAAACACATATGGTCACATTCTTGACATAATATTCCAATCTGCCAGCACCAAGATTGATTCAGACTCTACATCAGTAGGCCCCATTTCCTGGACAGACCATAAACTTGTCCAGGACACCTTCCCATTTCCAAATCAAATCTTTGGCGCACCTACATCCAAACCTCCCTCCAGGAACAGAGAATGTATTATAAGCAAACATCTAAGCAATCTCATCAACATACCCACAACCACTACCATCTCAAACCCACCAGATCTAGAAGTCCAGTAATGGAATAATAATTCCTAGAGTGATTGAGACTCTAGCCTCTCTCAAATCCAATCTTACCAGAACTCCAAGGAATTCTCCATAGTTCCACGACGGTCTTCTCGTAAAGAAATAATTCTGACAACTTGAACCAGTATGGTTTTAGCACTTACTAAAATCCTGCACATTGTATCTTGATGTGACTGATTATTATATCCATGTAAGCACAAGAATTGGGTTTGAAATACAAGTTTCTATGTAAACCCAGTACTTTATGATGGTCACAGTAAGAGATAATATATAAAATTGGGCAGGTAATAATTTTGTCTCTTTTTCATTCGAATACAAGTGAGATATTGCTATGGTTTACCTATTTGTGGATGACATCCAATTCTGCATCAAAATGGGATCTGACCAAACTTCATCCATTATTTTTTAATTTAAATGTATTTATTAATCCCATTTTCTTATATTTCATAAACCAATCTCAATAACAGTTTTAGCAAACAAACCCATCTAAATCAGAACTCCTCTGGTTCAGTCATCAAGGTCACTCCTACAATCGCCTCCCTCAACATCTGACATCACCTTACAGGGTTCAACTTGACCAAAACCCCACATCTCAAAAGTGGAAACATCCTCCTTCATGTATCTGCAACAGATCTTCCAACTATGAAATTTGCTTGATAAAAACACTCTTGATACAGTAATCCATGCATTAATCATCATCCAAATTGGATTACTGCAATTTCTTATACAACCGCTTCTTGCAATACAATGTAAAGCACCTCCAGCTCCTGCAAAGTACTGCCATGAGAATTTTGGTAGGTACAACTGATCATATCAAGTCTATTCTGCATCAACTTTACTAGCTCCCAGTAGAAAACATGATAAAATTTAAAACTCTCTGCTTTGACTTCAAATGCTTGAATAAACAGGCCCTTAAATACCTCTCTCAGCTTATTTCCCCTTATACGTCCTCATGGGAACTCTGGTGTGCTGAAAAAGCTCTTCTTTCCTCTCCTTCACTGACTGCCACCAGATGTCCTGCACGACTCCATGTATTCAGCTGTTACGCACCAAAAATTAGGTTAAAGTACCACTAACCTAGCACCTGGAGCTATGCTACCTTAAGTTTAGGCAAAAAAGCTAAGGCATGGCTTTTCAGCCAAGCCTTCCTCTAAGTCTCATTATCTTCAGCCCAACTTCCTGAACTCTCAACAAGGGACTGTTATGCACAACAGGATCCTGTAACACAAATGGGGTTTCCTGTGCTGGATCCCAATGCTATGTTAATTGTAAATTCTGATTTGACTGTAATCTGTTCTAATGCCTCTGTTTATTTAAATTTATTGTAATCGGCCTTGAAACCAACTTTGGAAAAAAGGTAAAATATCCAAAATATTCATAAACAAATAATAGCTTCAGGTAGGCCATGGATACAGTATTATTCTGAAAGTTATTGCATCTTTGGCAAAATATATTTATTTATTTTAGTTTTCCCATTTTCTTGGGGAGGCAACAAGAGATTCATATTATAGGATGCTCCTGTGGCCTATATGTCCAAGTCTCCAGCCTCTTTGTCCAATGGGATTCAAGCATATCATAAAGGTGATGAACTTGGACCCTAAGGGAGGAGTAAGAGAACAATTCCTACTGCTGTGTAATCTCCTATTGTCACAACACAGAGGGGGGTCAGTCTCAGCAATACACCCTATACTACAGTCATCAGTCAGCAAAAGAATGTGAATTACTCCAGCTGTTGTCATGGAGAAGGGCAGAAATAAGGGGAAAGTCAAGAAAAATTCACACTACAATTCGTTCAACGTACAGTAGTCTAAAGTTCAACAGTATACTTCTGTTGTCTAGTCAAGCTACAGATTAAAGACCAGTATGAAAAACAATTATATTCAATCATTCAGTTAAGAATTAAAGTAGTCAAAAAGCATTTAGAGCATAGAGTTTTTTTTATTTAATTTCTGAGGCTATGCTAAAGTTTTTGCAAGCTCCTCCTATTTACCACTGTACATATAAGTAAATTGGGGTTTTGCTGTGCTGATCTTTATTGGACTCTCAATTCAAACAGGTTGATAAATATAAATACAGTACAAACAACTAAAGAGAACTGGTGAGGGAAGTTTTTAAGAATAAGGTGAACACCTTTTATAATTTAAAAGGTGTGTAAACATAACAAAACTGAGGACAAAAGGAGACAAAGCAACAGAGAACTTGAAACAAGATAATTATTTCTAACTGCTGCAGTATAGTCATCTTAAAAAGATATTTCAAGATGATTTGATTCTTCAAGAAAAAAGCGAATAATTTGATCAACATTGCCTTTGACATACAAATTAGGATAAGAATTACATACAAAGCTAAACTGGCTCTGGAAAAATAATAACAGTACACCTAGATTGTAGTCTAAAATGTCTCTCACACATTCATTGACGTTCATTTCCAGTATAAAAAAAGTAGATGCAAAATCTTAAGTTAAAACCAACTCAGCTGGTGATTTATCAAGCTGGATTATTTCCTATGCGACTAAAAAAAGGAATGGCACCGAAATACTGTAAGAAAGCATATACAGATACGTGTACACTATATTTAAATGAATACACCACAGTTTATAACTTCTAGACCACAATAACTTCTAAACGACATCTGTTTATTTTCTTTTAGACTACAAATATCACTACAAGCTACACCTCAATGAAGTGCGATCATCATTAGGAAGGCCTCTCAGCCTACTGCATATTTCCTAGTTCTCTGCATAGCATACTGGGATTTACTAAACAGCTTCCAACCAGATGAAGAAACAGGGGCACGAAAAATCTGAACCAGGGAACAGATTTCATATCAGATCTTTTCCACTAAAATGTTTCTGTAATGGACGGCCCACCGGCCATCCCGTGTAGTTCTGAACTTTTCTGGCACGGTACTTAAACTGCATTTTTCAAACTTGTCTGCAAGTTCTAGATTCTATTTTTATTGTAATTCTATACATAGCTTTGGACAGTCCAGAAAGACGGTCTTGATTTTGGTTTGGTTTTTTTTTTTTTTTTTTTTTAAATAAATAAATAGCCATACGGAAGAATCCCCATGTATGTTATAGTCTGGTGCATCTCATCTGGCATTCTGGTTCCGGGGGAAAAAAAGATCAATTTCCCCCTCCCCCTTCCGTTTACCTAAGGCACAGTGGAGAGTTCATATGGCACCATCATAAATAAATCCCACGATACAAAACCAAAAAAGGTACCACCCCGCCCTGTTCTCTGAAAGCTATGACGTCCCCCTCCCTGCCCTGACACTGTCCGGGAGCCCTGCACTGGCACAACGGCTGACAACCCTTCCGCGCCCGTCTCCATGCCGAGGGGCTGACAGCCGGCGGCGCTCTGGGGCAACAATCACCACCAGCAACATGAGCTAAGGCTTACGTTCAAAGTCGGAATCGTCATCGTCCTCGTCCTCCTCTTCGTCCCCGTTGGGTTCCGTCTGCATGGACTCGCTCTCGAAGTTCACCCCCTTGGTGAGAGTTTTAAGGCCGCCCCCCGCGCCATCGCGCTCGCGGTTCTCCTTCAGGCGCGTGAAGTACTGGATGGCAAACTCCACCAGGTCGGCGGGTCGCTTGCGCAGTACCTCCACCGTGTAGCCCTGCAACAAGTCCGTCAGCCCGTGCGGGATCTCGATACTCATCCTCCCTCCGGGTCTGTTCTTCTCACTCAGTCACACATGCACACTCACAACCGGAAGGACGGCTCAAACCCCCACACTAAATTAAAATATAAATAACGAAACCTCTTACCCGCAAAAAAAAAACAAAAAAAATCCCACCAAGCTTCCCTGTCCCCCTCCTCTCCTCCCCAACCCTAAGAACCGGCAGCCCGAGAGCAAGCCAGAGAAACGGTCCTGCCCCTCGGCCAGTTCCCCACCCCCCCTGCGCGTCAGGCTGACGCTAGCGCGCGCTCCCGCCTCGCGACTCTCACATCCAGTCACGACGCGAGGCCCGCTCCGCGCAAGGTGAGCTACGCACGCGCCAATCTCCAACTACCCAACCCTCTCCCTCCGCCCAGTAGGCTCTGCCTACTAGAGACCGAGTGAAAGACTTCAGAGAGGAATTAATGACGGTTACTGTGTTTCCGCCGACCGGCTCGAGCATTGAGGCAGAAGGAGAAAGCCACGGTTGTCGGCGCCTTCGCTTTCCGCGCTCTTCCAGGAGCGGCTGAGGCCGCCGGCAAGTTTGCAGCTAGTTCATTTTATGTAGAGGGGGTGGAGTGCGGTTTCTTTCAGTTTCTCATTTTTCGAATACTCTTGTATAACTCTTATGATAATACAATTACAAATGAAAAGGTGTTGATCGGATAGATTTACTTTCAGGTTTTAAATGGCACTACCATACACAGGATACGAAAGCGAAAAAACGGTACAGCTATATTATGCTTTTGTGTGTACGTGTGTGTATATATATATATATATATATATATATTTTTTTTTTTTTTTTTTTTTTTTTTGTATATAGGTAAGTGTTGCTAAAACTTTGATTATAAAACGAAGAGCTTCAGTCCGTGGTCTGACCTTGCATAATGACTTGCAGGCCATAGCTGCTCGTTTTTCTAATGTTACCCTCTCAAGTTACTGCAGTGTACCAGTGACTTTGGAATCTTGCATCGTGTTCTCCCTGCGCATGACATGATTGGACCGTGGCTTTGCTAGTCCTTTTGAGCATGTCACAAAGAGAACGCAAAACCCATGCTGATCGGCCTTTTTCACATGAGTAGTAATAAACGTGGATTTTAAAAAGAAAGTTAAGCAGATATACAACAGAAACATACATTGGAGGTCAAATGTCTCATTGTAAAATTGTTATTAATGCACTGACTTGTTTTGACCTGTGTTTTGATTTTTAGTAAAAAATCAGCTTTCTGTAGTTATTGTCTCTACCAATATTCTTTCGGCTTTTTATGCTTTCCTTCTTACTACAGAACATTCTATGTAACATCTGTGCTCAAATGACCTAAACGGATTAAAGCCAAGTCACTACTGATCAATCAGGTAGCTCTATTGGCCTGTAGTTGAAACACCGTAGTATCGTGTGCCAAAATAGATATCACAGTCAAATAGGGGAAGCAGAGAATAAAAAAAATGCTTCCATTTTAAGCACGTCAGTGCAATCGCATTTATGTTTGTGATAGAAGCCAAAAATCATAATCTTAAATCTCACCTATAATCTGAGGTTTGGATGTTACCTAAGGATGCAGAATTCAAAGTCGCCATAGTCAGGCAAAGTAATATTTATATTTATGTCCTCTATAGTTTATTCACAAACAAAGAGAGGAGGGCAAATCTGTACTTTATAGACAAACCAATTATAGAACATAATGCAGAAAAAACTGAGAGTCCACACAAATTTCAATAATTTTCGTAAATATTTACTTTTTCAAGGAAAATATAACATCCAATTAAAGCATGTCCCCCGACACGGAACCCGTGTTTCGCTGCGAGGCTGCATCGGATGTTTTATATTATTTTATGCCCTTGTCAGAAGATTTATGTAGGCAAAACGACACACATGATTAAGACTAGAATTATTGAACATAGATCTAGCCTCAATAACCAAGGTGAGAATGCCCCATTAGTTGCACATTGGATTGCACAAGCGCATAATATTTCTGATTTGAGGTTTTTTGTTATTGATGTTCTATCTCCTCCACGACTTGGAGGAAATTTTTTCAGGGATGCTCATTCGTAAAGAACAGAAATGGATCTATATTCTTATTAGTCTTGAATGGTCTTTTATTACTTAGTTTTATTTTGCTTTTGTTTGTTTCCTTTCACGTCTTTCTTCTATATGTTTGGTTTGGTTCTAGTTCCCTTTCATGTCCTACTTGCCCCGTGTCTTTTACTTGTTCTGATTTGGTTGGAGTTTTTCGCACCAATTTTCAGCATTAAATGGATGACTGTTTTGCCTTACCTGTGCACTCCCGGCCATCTTTTATGTAAGAAATGACACAGGTATGTCTCTGCTTATTTGCTTTATTAGTGACCCATCGCTTTATTGTTCCACACTATGTTCTCTTTAATTTATATTTTCAGATTTGACATTTTGATTTCTGTCCCTCCCGATGCAGCCTCGGGGCGAAACACGGGTGCAGTGTCGGGGGACCTGCTTTAATCTGATGTTATATTTTCCTTGAAAAAGTGGAGTTGCTGAACCAAGTAAATATTTACGAAAATTATTGAAATTTGTGTGGACTCAGTTTTTTCTGCACTATTTTCTACAATTGGTTTCTCTATTGTTTATTTCCATGTTTTCGATTACCTCTTTTTTATGTTCATACATTATAGTCGTATATGACTATTTCCTTTTCAGCCTGACAAAGCACCGGCAGAGTTCCATCCAGCGCAGAGTTCCTGCTGTGAAACCACACACAAGCTTCTGCTTATCTGAGAGTGGGGCATAAATATAGACATCCATGTGTACAAAACAAAAAATGCATGAAATCCTCAGTTGTTTCCACAGTGCTATGATTTTTGGCAGATACTATTGAGTTTGGCAAAAGCAAGAAGATGAGCGAGAGTGCTGCTAATATGAGAAATAAAAGGCAGAGTTACAATTTTGTATGCTAAAGAGAGGTAACATAATGAACCGTAGCACCTTCTGAGCCTTGGAATCAATTTTGAATTTGGCAGAAACAAGTTTTTTTATTTTAAATGACACAGCTTTCCTTTCAAGTCTTAATTATTTTCTTGAGGGCAGCCTCAGTTTATGTCAAGTGAAACATGTGTACCATCACAATAAAAGAAGTTAAGCTGAAGGTAGGCCAAGAACTTAGCAGTTAGTGCACTTGAGTGTGTAGTATTAATATGGTTTCACTTATTGTACAGTAAGAAATTTGGACCAGAAAAGAAAACAGTCAGACCAATGGTGTTGGGGTAGTGCTGTAAATTTGTACAAATTTTGTGTGAAAGGGTAGCTTATTGATTGAATTCAATTAATTAAATAAATAGCCATGCTGGTGAGCTGGGGAAATTCTGAACTCACTTTCCTGTGTAATTGTGGAGGCAGCACTTATTCTCTTCGGTTGAAGCACCATTCCCCAACCACTAGACTATTTACAAGACTGGGCAGCCAAATGGCAAAGTAAATTTAATGTGGTCAAGTGCAAAGTGATGCACATAGGGAAAGTAATAATCCAAACTGTATTTTACACAGGTTCCATACTAGAAGTCGCCACCCAGAAAAAGGATCTAGGCGTCATCAGAATGCAGTGCCAGTCAAAAACGCAAGCAATGTTAGGAATTGTTAGGAAAAGAATGAAGAATAAAACTAAGAATATCGTAATACTTCTGTTTGTCTCCATGGTGCAAGTACATCTAGAGTACTGTTTGCCGTTCTAGTTAACACATCTCAAAAAAGAGATAGTGGAACTGGAAAAGGTTCAGAGAAGGGCAACCAAAATGATAAAGGGAATACAACAGTTCCCTTATGATGAAAGTCCAAAGAGGTTAAGACTTTTCAACTGGGAGAAGAGGTGGCTAAGGGGCGATATCATACAGGTCTATAAAATCATGAGTGGAACAGGTAAATGCAAATCAGTTGTTCGGTTCTTTGAAAAAATAAAAATAGGGGACATGCCATGAAGTTACTAAGTCATGCATTTAAAATAAATCAGAGAAAATACTTTTTCACGCAACACACAGTTAAGCTCTGGTATTCATTGCCAGAGGATGTGGTAAAAGCAGTTAATGTGGCAGGGTTTAAAAAAAGGTTTGGACAATTCCATACATTGTTATTAACCAGGTAAACTTGAGGAAAACGACTGCATATACTTGGTTATAAGCAACATGAAATCTACTATTTGGGGTCCTACCCAGGTACCTGTGACCTGGATTGGCCACTGTTGGAAACAGGATACTAGGCTTGATGGACCCTTAGTCTGACTCAGTATGACAGTTCTTATGTTCACAAAGCAGCATAGGATCAGCTCCAGCAGCAGTTACATCCTACCCACACAACCATAGGGTGCTATCACACCTGCTTCAATAATGGTATTAGAATAAAAGAAAAAAGTGTGAATTTCACTACTGTTTCTGTAGTGTTATAATCTTGGTCCTCTGTATTAAGATACAAAGTGGGGCTTTGGCATGTCCAGATTTTAGAAGAGAACTTGGAAAACGATTAATTTAAAAATCCTCCTTTTAGCTTAGTCAATGAAAATGCAATAAATCTCACATTTATGTCTCATAGGTGAAAGGGACCATTGAGTAGTTTTGTGCTCTTTTGTTTGTAGTTGCATACAATTGGTTATAACATAAAAATAAGAACTACAGCATAAGGTAAACTGGGATTACAGGTTATGCTGACATTAATGGCCCAATTTTTTTTTTTTTTTTTTAAATGGCCAGCACGCGTAAAAAATGGGGGTTACTTGCACGTTACACGCACGAGCTGAGCTGAAGAAAAGGGGCGATCTGAGAAGTGGTGCTGGAGGCACCAGTATAGAGGCCATTTGCCGCTGTGCCAGGGATGCACGCTCCGGCAGTCAGCCAGTGCGCACAAGTTGCTTCTGCTCCGGAGCAGCAACTTAAAAACACCCCGAAGATACGTATCATTTAGGGCAGGGATGGGCAAGTCCAGTCCTCGAGGGCTGCAAACCAGTCGGGTTTTCAGGATACCCCTAATGAATACGCATGAAATAAATTTGCATACAACTGAGGCAGTGTGTATGCAGGTCTCTCTCATGCATATTCATTAAGGATATCCTGAAAACCTGACTGGTTTGCAGCCCTCGAGGACCGGAATTGCCCACCCCTGATTTAGGGGGTGGGAAGGGAGGTTAGGGTAGGTGGGAGGGAACTGGGGAAGGCCGCGAAGCATCACTGCACGAAACTTGTCAAATTCTACCCCCCCCTATCGCACTCACGGGGTAGGGCGCACACGTATATTTTTAAAATCTTCCCCTAAATCTTTATCATAAAAGATAGTTGATTAATCCAGATCTCATTGAATTTGCATATGGTGGGTGCACATTATAAAGTTTTTCATGAGCACTAAAAGATAAGTATGAGACCATGCTTGATATCTGGAATATGGATGCCTATGTCATTTTTTCTTGAAGATTATTTTACTGTTGTTGTCATTGCTTGTCTTTTTTTTATGGTATTCATTTCTTGCATTTAGTCTTAACTTCTATGTGAACAGACACACATTTTTAAGTCCTTCTCAGCACCTCTAATGCTGGGTTACACTGTGCATGGCTGGTGCACAACCTCCCATTTCAGTCATAGTTTGTATAACTTTAAAATATAAATACAGTATTAGATCATTCCATTATGTACAATATACAAAATGGTATTATACTCCCCAGCAGTCAAAAAGGTAATTACCTTTGAGTCAGAGATCTATTGTTTCACGAGTTTCCAAAATGACACATTTAGCCCTCACCACATGTTCTGCCTGCAGAAAGCAGTAACTATAGGGAAAGGTGCTGTGGGGCTGTGCTTTGCTAATTTCATCTCCAGGCAGCCTTGCGCCATTGAGCCAGCCGTACTGAGGCTAGAGCAGGAACTCTTCTGGTCCTTTAAAATTTATTAGCAACTCTGCCTCTCCCACAGCTGTGCTGCACTTGTTGCTGCTTCACGCCTCCTGGGAGTCACAGAGGAAGAGGAGAGTTTGAACCCAAGCCCCAAAGTCAGGCAGGCAGAATCTGCCTCAGAAAAAAAATCAATGCTTGGTTTGAAAGGGGGGGGGTTGGCCAGCCACCCCCCCAAGTGTCCAGTCCTGCTCCATGGAAAAGTTGGCAGCCCTAATCCATACTGAGCCAAATGTTGCACTAGAATGAGCAACAAGGTTTCTACAGAAAATATTTCTGAAATTCCAAGGTTGCCTGAAGCCGTGTTCCAGCATCTCTGCTCAGCTTCTCTGCAGTCACCTTTTCTTTTCCTTAAGCTCAAGTTCAGTATGGGTATTCATTTCTCCCAGTGGTGTGGTACCATTTTGGTACGAGGTCAGACTTAAAAAGTCAAAATGAAACACCTCCTCCCTTGGTTTTTAGATCCTTTTTGGTAAACCAACTGGATTTCTCTCACTCCAGGCTTGAAATTTTTTTTTTTTTCATCAATAAGCAAGCTGAATTAGCCATTACATGTGGGTGACGTCATCCATCTCTCCATGCTAGTAGAGGTTTGAGCTCTTCTGAGCATGTGTGAGTGTTGCCTTGTGAGTTGCCTTAGTCATTTTTTTGTCTGAGCTGAAATACTTCCCTACCCCCCTGCCCATACTCCCTCCCTCTTCCCCTGTCCTCCCCGACCCCTTAGCTGATCCTTTTTTTTTCTTTTCTTTTCTTTAAGAATTTACACCAACTGCTGAAAAGTATCACTTTATAAAAAAGAGAAGAAAGAGAGTAGATGTCCGTGGTTCAGCTCAGATGAAAAATGACTAAGGTGACTCACAAGGAAACACTCACACGTGCTCAGAAGAGCTCAAAGCTCTACTAGCATGTTATAAAATCGGTGCATCCATGTGTGCCCACCTATTAAAATCTACCCCATAGTGAGGAGATTTGAAACTGGTTTGTGATCTGACAGATTGCTTCTTCATTTCTTTAAATCCTTCAACACTGGTTTAACTGATGCTAATTTTAATGAATTTGGTAATTCACTTTCCATTAAGGAAGAATTTACAATCGATCTAATTATAGGATAAAACACTTGCTTAGCACCCTTAATCAGATGATGAAACGGGCAATGATACAAAGAGGAAAACATTAATCCCAAATGATCTATTATTTTTATAACTTCCTTAAGTGGCGCCTACCTAAACCATGTCCATTTGGATGTCAAATTCATCAGTTGGTCTTTTGTTTCTTGAAAATTAATTTTTGACTTAATCTCAATTTATTTTATCAATTTTCAATGCAAAATAGTCTGCAATCACACCACTAGGCAGATATTCACCTACATCTGGCCTTTGTTGGCTGGTCAACAAACATACAGTGGCAAATAATGTCATTGGACGACTAGCTACCATCTGAATTTTTTTGGCATAATAAACCTGTCTTTGGTATTTTTTTTCATCTAAATTGATGTAGTTCAGTTATATAAGAAAATTGGTTCTTACCTGATAATTTTCATTCCTGTAGTACCACAGATCAGTCCAGACTCCTGGGTTTTGTCCCCGTACCAGCAGGTGGAGACAGAGAAAGGTTGACAGCCTCTGCCCTATATATACCTAGGTGCCACCCACAGCCTGTCAGTATTACATAATGTCAAAGCAGCATAAATGCCAACCAAACTAACTATATACAAAAAAAGCGTAAACGGAATAGAGCATTGACCCCAACGGTAACCAGACCCCAAAATAGGGAACACCAATTGAGATAACCATGAGAAATGAAAAGCCAATGCTGATGAAACAGACTCTCTATTACCTCCATACAGTAAAAAAGGCGGGACTCTAGACTGATCTATGGTACTACAGGAACGAAAATTATCAGATAAGAAACAATTTTCGTTTCCCTGTACGTACCCGGATCAGTCCCGACTCCTGGGATGTACCAGAGCTAGCACTTAATTGGGATAGGAACTGGAGAGGCCCACTCGAAGCACACCTTCCCCAAAGTTAGCCACTCCTGGCGCTCGAACATCAAGTCTGTAATGCCTTGCAAAAGTATGTAAGGACATCCACGTAGCCACCCGGCAGATCTCTTGTGGTGAAATCTGCTGGCATTCCGCCCAAGAAGTAGCCTGAGACCGAGTCGAGTGTGCCCAAAGACCCTCAGGTAAAGACTGACCACGGAGTAAATAAGCCGAACTAATAGCTTCTTTCAACCTTCGACCTATGATGGTCTTAGAGGCCATGTTACCTTTCATAGGGCCACTCCAGAGCACAAAGAGGTAGTCCGAGACTCGAAACTCATTAGTAAACTCTAGATGGCATAGAAGTGCTCTGCGAACATCCAATTTCCGCAAATCTCGTAAAAGAGAGTCCAACCTATCCAAAGCGGAGAACGACGGAAGCTCCACAGATTGATTCAAATGGAAAGAAGAAACAACCTTAGGGAGAAATGAAGGGACCATACGCAAGGAGACACCAGAATCAGAGATCCGTAGGAAAGGGTCTCTACAGGACAGCGCTTGAAGCTCGGAAACCCTTTGCGCCGAAGTGATTGCCACCAGAAAGACAACTTTCAACGTTAAGTCCTTCAAAGTCGCCCTATGTAACGGTTCAAAGGGTGGAGCACACAGAGCTTTGAGAACTAAATTCAGATTCCAAGATGGACAAGGGGAGCTCGCCGGGGGACACAAATGCCTCACTCCCTTGAAATGAGTGACATCTGGATGCGTAGCCAACTGTACGCCCTGCACGGGACCGCATAAAGAACCAAGAGCTGCCACTTGGTTGCGTAAGAAACTACAAGACAAGCCCTTGGTCAAACCCGCCTGAAGGAAACCTAGAATATCGGAAACAGCAGCACGAATGGGCACAATTTCCCTCGCCAAGCACCAGGAGTCAAATACCTTCCAGACTCGAACATAAGACAAAGAAGTAGACATCTTACACAATTGCAAGAGCGTAGTGACTACCACATCGGAATAGCCTTTTCCCCTCAGATGCTGCCGCTCAAAAGCCATGCCGCTAGACAGAAGCGATCGACCTGGTCGAAACAGACTGGCCCTGATGAAGAAGGTTCAGGATCGGAGGGAAACGCAGAGGACCGTCCACTACCAGATGAAGCAAATCCACGAACCACGGCCTGCGCGGCCACTCGGGAGCTACCAAGATCACTTTTGCCAGTCCTTCTATGCGTCTGAGCACCTTGCCTATTAGAGGCCAAGGAGGGAACACGTACAGGAGAACCGTCGTCGGACAAGGAAGAACCAGAGCATCCACTCCTTCCGCTCCTGTTTTCCTGTGGCGAGCGAAGAATCGCAGAGTCTTGGAATTTTTTGACATCGCCATCAGATCCATATGGGGGACGCCCTACCTATTGCAGAGAAGTTGAAAGGCTTTGTCCGCCAGCTCCCATTCGCCGGGATCGAGACGATGCCGGCTTAGAAAGTTCGCGTGAACGTTGCCCACCCCTGCTATGTGGGACACAGCTATGCTGAGTAGATACCACTCCGGCCAGTCTACTAACAGGCGAGCTTCTTCTGCTACGGCATGACTTTTGGTGCCTCCCTGACGATTGATGTAAGCCACTGTGGTCGCGTTGTCGGATAACACCCTGATCAACATCCCCTCGATCAACGGGAGGAACACTTGTAGCGCTAAGCGGACTGCTCTGGTCTCTAGTCGATTGATGGACCAACGAGATTCTTCTGGAGTCCACTGCCCCTGCACAGAGGTCCTCAGACAAACTGCACCCCAGCGTGAGAGACTGGCATCTGTGGTCACCACCGTCCAATCCAGAACCACCAAATGGACTCCTCTGGACAAATTGTCCGCAATCAGCCACCAATGTAGACTGGAGCGAGCGGAATCCGTCAGTGGCAGAGCCAGATGGAACTGCTCAGAGGTTGGATTCTAGCGGGAAAGCAAGGCTGACTACTATACCGTGAGCCAGAACTTGGAGAGTAAGGACTGCACTTGCCCCTGCAACTTGACAATCCTGTCAGTTGTGAGATAGACCCGACCCTGCCGAGTGTCAAACAAAGCTCCCAAATTCTCCAAGGATTGGGAGGGGATCAGGTAACTCTTGGCCATATTGACCACCCAGCCAGGCGCCTTCAACAGCTGCAACACTCGCTGGATCACTTCCTGACTTTGCCCGAATCAGCCAATCATCCAGATAGGGGTGCACCAACAACCCTTCTCTGCGCAGTCGTGCTGCCATGACTATCATGATCTTGGTGAAGGTCCTGGGCACTGTAGCGAGACCAAAGGGCAGAGCCTGAAACTGATAATGCCTCCCCAATATTGCAAATCTCAGGAACTGCTGATGATCCTTCCTGATGTCTACATGCAGATATGCCTCCGTTTGGTCCAGAGACGCCAGGAACTCCCTGGGATTTACGGCCGCGATCACAGACCGGAGTGTTTCCATGTGGATCCTTGGGACGCCCAGACATCTGTTTTTCTCCTGACACGCCCACCCCAAGAAAGCCCCGGGACTTACGCGCTTCCCGGGGCTTTGCGCGCGCCGGAAGCCTATGCAATATAGGCTCTGCGCATGCAGGGGGGTTTTAAAAGGGTTACGTGCGTACCTTATGCGTGTAACCCTTTTAAAATCCAGCCCTATGAGTTTTGTATGTATTTTATTTTTTGGGGGAGAGGATGTTCGATTTAGTTATTTTGGGGGGTTAATAAGGTTTGGGGTGTGTTTAGATTGGCAGGGTTAGGTTGTTTTGGGGAGGTTCCTGCTTTTTTTGAGGTATTATAGGGGGGTGTATAATGTTTTGCTTATGTAATTTTTTTTTTTAATTTTTTTTTTATGTGCTATTGACTGCATTATATTTTTTGTGTATGTGATTATGGTTTTGGTATTGATATGTTGTTGGATTATGTCTCAGATTTTATGAATGTGTAAGATATTTATTAAATTATTGAATATTGTAGGAAAATTAATTTTAAATGTTTTTTTATTAAAGATTTTTATTGAGTGTCAAACAGGCAAGTAACAATAAAGAAGAAAACACATACTATAAAACCAAACAGTTGTTGACTATCATTTTACATAGAAAAAGAGACCCTGCCCCCATTCCTCCCACCTTTCATGACCTCATGAGGGGTGGGAGGCAGTAATTAGTCATCGCTAATACAATCTAAAGGAAGTAACAAAAGCAATGATTTCCATTCTAGGGTGTCATAATAATTCAGCTTTTGTTAGTTTTCTCCCAATGTAGGTAAGGTCTCTATATTGCTTGAAACCTTTTGTTTACTTTTAGACTGTATGGCTGAGATTGCTGCCATTCTACAATAAGAATGTACTCGTTGAACGCTTTGTAAAGGTGGGATTCTATTCGATTTCCAATGAAGTGCTATTACTGCTCTAGCTGCAATAAAAACTTGCTGATAAAATAGTGTCTGGTGTTTTGTCAGTGTTGTGTGGGGAGCATTGAGTAATACAAAATCAGCATCAGTTAAATTACTAAGCCCCAAAATCTTTTCCAACCAGTGTATTACAGCTTCCAGAACTGAGTGATCTTCCCACAACTCCACCAAATTTGAAAAAAGGTTCCCTTATGTCCGCATTCCCTCCAACATGAATCACTAGAATTAGGATACCCGCGGTGTAGGGTATGGGGAGTGAGGTACCACCTGGTGAGCATCTTATAAAGGTTTTCCTGCAATGTCATAGAAATGGAGCATTTCCGAACCGAATCATATATCTGATCCCATGTTTGTGAATTATATGACTGCCCTAAGTCAGCTTCCCAGGGAGTAGTATGAGGGTGGGATTGCTTAACTGGTCCATTTAGTATAGTATATATTTTAAAAACCATGTCTCTTTTTTTCTTGTCCGCTTCCTCACAATAGTGCTCGAACAATGTTTCCCCTTAATTTAAAGAAAGCATTATTGCTGGTAATTGCAAAAAATGCAATACCTGATAGCTAAGAAGTCACGTCTAGGTAAATAAGTGGCTTGAATGTCAACCCACGTCATTAGGGAACCTCCTGTCAGTTAATGTTCTACCCTAATAATTCCGCATTGTCGCCAGTGTTGAGAACTGTGACATGGATCCTTGGTCCGACCGGATGGAGATAGGATGAAAGAGTTCTCCGCTGATGGAATTCGGTCGGAAGGCGGTATAGCAACTGAAGACTAAGGAGCTTCACCCTGGAAGCCCGTGATCCCTCCAGGAGGAGCCTGTGGGGACCCGGACCACTGGGACTTAGGTGGCTTCGCTCTGGAAGCCGAAATCCCCCCGTGAGGATTCAGCCACTGGGTCTTAGGAGAACCGGCAAGAAGACGTAGACGGCAGGACGGACCAGGATCGAGGCAGGCGGCAGAAGGCAAACCGGAAGACAGGCCGAGGTCAGAACCAGAAGACAATCCAAAGGGAAATTCCAGAACCTGGGACTGGAACAGCTGGGACAGGCTGGCAGGAACAGCAACTCACCACTCTGAAAGAGTCGACCGCTTTGCAAGGCGAGGATCCGGGGTCAGACACCGGGTTTAAATCCCCACCGGCGTCTGACGTCAGCAAAAGGGGCCAGCTCCGTTTTCGTGCCAGAGGCCCTTTAAAAGGGTTCCCTCTGCACGCGCGCCTAAGGGGCGGGGTCAGAGTAGCGTTCGGCAGCATCTCCCTCGAGACGCCGCGGTGTAGGCCCAAGCAGGCCTGAGGGATCCGCAACTCCAGCTGGCGTCCCCCCGAACGGCAAGGTAAGGATCCGGTTGAGAGGGTCGTGACCGGAACCGCAACAGTACCCCCCCTCTTATGCCCCCTCCATAAAGGACCCGGTTTTCCAGGGTTATCTTGGTGAAGCTGGAGCAGCAGGAACCTATCTAGAATATTTCAAGCGGGCTCCCAGGTGTTGTCCTCAGGACCGCACCCCTCCCAGGCCAAAAGGTACTCCCAACGACAATGGTAAAAACAAATGTCAAGTACTTCACGAACCTGATGTTGCATCGCCCTGTATTGGAGTGGAGACAGGATCAGGCAACTGACGATGGAATCTGGAGAATACCACTGGCTTCAGCAGAGATACATGGAAAACGTTGTGGACGCGCAATGTGGTGGGCAGGCGAAGTCTGTAGGACACCAGGCCTACCCTCTCTGCAATATGAAATGGACCACAATACCTGGGTGCCAACTTCCGCGATGGTACTCGAAGATGGAGGTTCTTAGCGCTCAACCAGACCTTTTCGCTGGGTAGGAAAACTGGTGCGGGACGTCGGTGTCAATCAGCAGCTTTCTGCGCCAGGCTAGCTGGCTTCGAGAGCCTCTGTTGTACGGACCTCCAGAGGTTATGTAACTGTATGGCCAATAGCTGAGCCGCCGGAGAGGGAATGGGGGTCGGCACTGGGACTGGAGGCCGGAGTTGCCGTCCAAAGACAATCTGAAAAGGGGATCTCCCAGTAGCACAGTGAGTGTGATTGTTATATGAGAATTCAGCCCAGGGAAGTAGCGCAGTCCAGTTATTCTGTCTGTCAGTGGCAAAGCTGCGGAGTAAGGTCTTCAATGAATGATTCATTCGCTCCGTTTGCCCATTGCTCTGCGGGTGGAAGGCTGTAGAAAGATTTAACTGTACTCCGAATTTCTTGCATAATGCCCTCCAATATCGTGCAGTGAACTGGGGCCCGCGATCAGATACAATGCTTTGTGGGAGACCGTGAGCTCGAAAGATGTGCTGTGAAAATAGTAGAGCCAGTTCGGGTACAGAGGGGAGCTTAGGCAGTGGAACCAGGTGAACCATTTTAGAAAAGCGGTCCACTGTGACCCAAATAACCGTGTTTCCTTCGGAGGAAGGCAGATCTACCACAAAGTCGGTGGCTATGTGAGTCCAGGGTTCTGCAGGCACCGGCAAAGGTTGTAAGAGACCCCAGGGACAACCATTCAATGGCTTCTGTCTGGCACAGATAGGACGTGAATCCACGTAAAGTCGAACATCTCGTCGCACGTTCGACTACCAATAATAGCGGTTAAGAAGGTAGAGGGTTCTCTCTCTACCTGCATGGCCGCCCGTGAGAGAGTCATGAGCCCAACTTAAGACTTTCTTGCGATCCCGGTGTGGAACGACCGTCCTCCCGTGAGCAGTTACCATGGTGCTGGACAAATTAATCTTGGCAGGATCTATGATGTACTGTGGAGGCTCGTCCTTCTCCTCTAATATAGAATTGCGAGACAAGGCATCTGCTCGGACATTTTTAGAAGCTGGTCGATATCGAAGTACAAAATCAAATCAATTGAAGAAAAGAGACCAGCGAGCCTGCCTGGGGTTTAATCGTTGAGCTTGGCACAGAAACTCCAAGTTTTTATGATCGGTATACACAGTGATGGGGTGACTGGCTCCCTCTAGCCACTGTCTCCATTCTTCAAATGCTAGCTTAATGGCTAACAATTCCTTGTCACCAATACTGTAGTTGCACTCTTTGGGAGTAAACGTCTTGGAGAAGTATGAGCAGGGTAGTAGTCGGCCAGTACTGGAGCTTTGGCACAGCACTGCACCTACTGCTATATTTGACGCATCCACCTCCACTATGAATGGTCGAAGTGGATCTGGATGGTGTAAGCATGTTTCGAGCAGGAAAGCCTCCTTAAGATTCTCAAAGGCCTGACAAGCCTCATTAGACCAAACTCGAGCATCCGCCCCCTTCTTGGTCAGAGCGGTCAGCGGCACTACTAACCGGGAATATTGAGGTATGAAATGTCTTTAGAAGTTTGCGAACCCTAAAAACCGTTGTAGAGCCTTCAAGCCCATGGGATGAGGCCACTTCCTAATGGCCGATACCTTTTCTGGGTCCATATGAAACCCAGTTGCTGAAATGATGTATCCCAAAAACGGCAACGACTCCTGCTCAAATATGCATTTCTCCAACTTCGCGTATAAATAATTGTCCCTGAGGACCTGCAACACTTGCTTGACATGTTGACGGTGAGAGGTCAAGTCACGTGAGTAAATGAGAATGTCATCCAGATACACGATTACTGAAGAGTACAACATCTCGCGAAGTACTTCGTTCATCAAGTGCTGGAAGACTGCTGGAGCATTACAAAACCCAAAGGGCATTACCAAGTATTCATAATGCCCGTCCCGGAGTGTTAAAGGCCGTCTTCCATTCATCCCTGGGACAGATTCGGACCAGGCTGTATGCCCCTCTTAGATCTAATTTAGTGAAAATTCTGGCCCCTTGAAGTTTGTCCAGGAGTTCGGGGATTAAAGGAAGTGGGTAGCGATCTTTCTTGGTAATAGCATTTAAACCCCGGTAGTCGATACAAGGCCTCAGGGACCCATCCTTCTTTCCTACAAAGAAGAATCCCGCCCCGGCGGGAGACTTGGAGGGACGGATGAACCCCTTGGCTAGGTTCTCGGCAATGTATTCTGACATCGCCTGAGTCTCCGGTCGAGATAAGGGAAACACCCTTCCACGGGGTGGCGTGGTTCCGGTCTAAAGCTCTATCGCACAGTCAAACGGGCGATGTTGTGGCAGAATCTCTGCCTTCTCCTTTGAGAATACATCCGCAAACTCTTCATAGGACGCCGGCAACATGTCAGCATGTGCCAGGGTTACTCGTTGAACCAGAGGTGTCTAGATACAGTTCTGGAAGCAATGAGAGCTCCACCGGGCGATTTGTAAAGAATCCCAATGGATCACCGGGGAGTGTTGTTGCAACCAGGGTAGTCCCAGAACCACCGGGTATACCGCTTTCTCTAGAATCAGGAAGGAGATCTCTTCCGAGTGCAGGACTCCAGTCTGTAGAGTGAGCGGCGCAGTGACAGTCGAAATGCTTCCCAGAAGCACAGTACCTCTGATGGATGTGATCAGAAGCGGCGGCTTGCGAGGCAGCGTGGGAATCTGGAGCTGTTGCACCAAATCATGGAGGATAAAATTCCCACCTGCGCCAGAATCAATGAAGGCTAGAGTCTTGAAAGACCCTCCTGGATATTTCAAAGTTACTGGTACGGTACATTGAGGAGCAGCATTGACACAGCCTAGGAGTAGCTCCCCGGTTTCACCTAGGCTTTGGTGTTTTCCGCTCGTTCCTTACACTGGGCCAGGAAGTGACCCCTCCCGCCACAGTAGAGGCACAATCCCAGGGCTCGACGATGATGCCTCTCCTCGGGAGATAGGGAAGTACGCCCCAACTGCATAGGCTCCTCCGTAGAACATTCCGGAGGCGTAGACGTAGTTCTGGCTGAAGACGTCAGTGGACAGGAAAGGACTGAAGCCAAGGGAGCCATCCGACACGGAGGTCGCCCCTCCCTAGTCCTCTGCTGAAGACGTCGATCGATACGCCCTGCTACGTCAATAAGCGCATTGAGGTCCTCAGGGAGGTCCCTGGCGGCTAGTTCATCTTTAATCCTTGCCGAGAGGCCCTCGAGAAACACCCCGCGTAGGCAGTCATCGCGCCAGCCCACCTCTAGTGCCAAGGTACGAAACTCATTGTCATATTCCGCCAACGAGCGGGCTCCCTGGTGTAGCTGAAGCAGCTCCAAGGTAGCGGTGGCCATACGTGCCGGTTCGTCGAAAGCCAGTTTAAAGTTCTCCATGAACAGAGGAAGATTATTCAACATGGAGTCACTCCGCGAGAAGCCCAGCTCAGGGCCCGTCCATCCAAAAGGGAGAGGATGTAGGCTACCTTGACCGAGTCCATGGCCTTGCAAACTGTTGAGAACTGTGACGTGGATCCTTGGTCCGACCGGATGGAGATAGGATGAAAGAGGTCTCCGCTGATGGAATTCGGTCGGAAGGCAGTATAGCAACTGAAGACTGAGGAGCTTTACCCTGGAAGCCTAAATCCCCCTGGGAGGAGCCCGTGAGGATTCAGCTGCTGGGTCTTAGGAGAACCGGCGAGAAGACGTAGACGGCAGGACGGACCAAGATCGCGGCAGAAGGCAAAAAGGAAGACAGGCCGAGGTCAGAACCAGAAGACAATCCAAAGGGAAATTCCAGAACCTGGGACAGGCAGGCTGGAGCAGGCAGGCAGGAACAGCAACTCACCACTCTGAAAGAGTCGACCACGTTGCAAGGCGAGGATCCGGGGTCAGACGCCGGGTTTAAATCCCCACCGGCGTCTGACGTCAGCAAAAGGGGCCGGCTCCGTTTTCGTGCCAGAGGCCCTTTAAAAGGGTTCCCTCTGCGTGTGCGCGAGCCTAAGGGGCAGGGTCAGAGTAGCATTCGGCGGCATCTCCCTCGTGGAGACGCCACGGTGTAGGCCCAAGCAGGCCTGAGGGAACCGCGACTCCAGCCAGCGTCCCCCCGAACGGCAAGGTAAGGATCTGGTCACGAGGGTCGCGACCGGAACCGCAACAGCCAGTCCTTGAAAGATTTAAGTTTCCCTGCAGGGAAGAAACAGTTAGGGAATATTTTTACTTAACCCATCTTTTCTCTATTACACACCAGGCGTGTCCGCCACCTGAACCAAACCTTCATGGATGTATCCAAAGAGATTGGCAGTTCACCCACAGTGATCCAGGTACCGCGTGGCTGCCAAGGGCTTAGCTCGCAGGGGCATGCCCCCTACAATAGTTTCCTCAAAGGAAACCCACTGTTTCGTAGAGATTTCTCTATGCATATTTGGTATAGCTTTAAGTTGGGCAGCCACGTAGTACCATTCCAGGTTTGGTACCCCTAATCCACCTCTGTCTCTGGGTTGGTAAAGCAGCCAATGTGACACCCATTGGGGTTGCTTTCGCCAAATAAAATCAAATATTTTTTTCTGCCAAGCACAAAGCATGGCGGAGCTGAGAAAGACTGGCAATGTAATGAATAAGTAAAGGAAGCGAGTTAACACATTCATCTTTACTACAGCAATGCGTCCCGTCAATGAGAACTGCTCCCTATCCCATTTTAAGTCCTCTATTGTACGAAGTAGTGGAGCATAATTTAGCTGATATAATTATAAGATTTATAATAAGATTTATTAAATTGAATATTGTAGGAACATTTATTTTAAATGTTTCTTTAAAAAGTTTTTTAAAGTTTATCTTGATGCATTTTCCCTGTAAAAAGGGACACAATTTAGTGGGGATTCTTCTTTTGTGTTTTAGTCTCATTGTTTATTTGTACTTTTGGTACTGAGATTTTAATTTATAGATCAGGAAGGTGGTTTGAGAAATGTTTTTACATAAATAAATATAAAGGATTCCCAAGAAAATGTCACAATGTCCATTTGAGATCCTCTTTTACATTAGCTGTGAAAGAAAAAATGCAAAAACAAAACTAGATAAAACAGGTATGATTAGGGTATAATTTATTCACAAAGGGCTGGATTTTCAAAGCTCTATGCGCGTAAATTGGCTTACACGCACTGGGCCTATTTTCAAAAGGCCCGGCGATGCGTGTACAGCCCTGGGATGCATCTAAGTCCTGGGGCTTTACTAAAGGGGTGGTCTGGGGGCGGGGTCAGAGGCCTCAGAACAGCAGCCCACAGCTGAAGTAAGTTTTAAAACAGAAGTAAAAAGAAAAAGGTAGGGGAAGGTGGGGTGGGGGTGTTGGGAACAGGGGAAGGCAGCGCAGCTTGGCGCAAGCCGACCTACGATTTTATAACATGTGCACGCATGTTATAAAATCGCGAGTCCATGTGTGCACGCCAGGTAGCTCGCACACATGGACGTGCTCGCGCAAGTTTAAAAATCTACCCCAAAGGTAACAGTAGTGTATAAATTATCAGTAGTATGATTAAGGATATGCAAAACTAAAAAATGTGATTCTCCTAGGACAAGCAAGATGGCAGTCCTCACACATGGGTGACATCATCAGATGGAGCCCCGATGAGGAAAACATGTCAAAGTTGTATTCCCAGCATGCCCCATCCACGTGGGGTCCCCCTTCAGTCTCTTTTTTTTCCGTGGAGCCAATGTCTTCGCTGTGTTTTCTTTTCCAAATCTCAGTCGATTCCAACTTTGCCCACACCGGGGTCCCCTTTCTCCCTGCTTGATAGTTAGTAGGTGGCACAGTAAATTTATTTTTCCTTCTTTTCAATCTGTTACCGGTGTGTCTCGCTCATGGTGTCCACTGGGCACTGACCTCTCAACGGGCATTTTTTGCGATGGTGTCGTCAATGTTTCGCTGGTGGCCCCAGTGTTCGGGGACCATGTCCATCACAGACCCACATGAGGTTTGTATATTCTGCCTGGGGACATCGCATGACATTCAGGGGTGTCATTTTTGCCACCGGATAACCCCCAAAGGCCATTGCACCCAGTTGGACAAGATGGAAAAAAACTTTGGTTCCAAAAAATCTAAACCTTCAACTCGGGCATCAGAGGCGTCAACTCCGAGAGGCCGCGGGGAGCTGATGGATACTGAGCCCTCACTGTTCACTCCCCCTCCGGATCCCCGTCTGGAGAGAGGGGATGGAGATCGGCCGACATCAGCGTCTTCATGCTCCAGGACGTTGGGATCATCTCCATCCTCCTCTGCACTGGAGAAAGTCCAGGTTGAGCACTGAAGGAAGTCACGGAAGCATCGTCACTGGGCGCCATCTTCTCATGGAACCAGGCTCGGGCCGGCACTGGCACCTGCTCTGATGCCCCCGAAGCGGAGAGGAGGCATCAATCTCCATCAAACCTGGGAGTCCCAGGTGTTCCCCACTGATGTCGGTACTGGGCACCGATCTCCCTTGGGGCTCTGAGGGAGATCTGGTGACACCTTCCCCTCCTCCGTCCATTCTGTCCTCAGCAGACTTCCAAGAGGAGTTGGATTGTAAGGTTCAGTTGGTGGTGCTCCGAGCCCTTCAGGGCATCAAGCCACCGGCCCCGCCGGTGCTTCCATTGGCGCCGGAGCCTGCACCCTCAATGCTGGCACTGCTGTTGGAGCGCCTCAATGTCCTTGTAGACATCCTCCCCATGCAGCCGCTGCTGGTGACCGGGAATCCATCGATGCCCTCATGGCTATCATTGCCTCCTCCATCTGGGGTGATACTCATTATGGGTTCATCTGAGAAAGAGGGCCAGGCGCAGCCCATGGCACCGCTGAGGCCCTTGGTTCCACGACAGGCGTTCCCCGGACTGGTTCCGGGTCCTTCAGGGGCTCCTGTTCCCACTGTACCCAAACCGAAGGGACTGGGCAGGGGCCCTCCACCAGTGTCTCCGGTTGATCTCAGTGAAGAAGATGCTCCATATGACCCGTGGGGGGATGACACCTCTGAGTCCTTGTTTTGATGATTCCGGGGATCTTCCCTCAGACCCATCTCCTCCAGAGGAGCGGTGCCGGTCCCCGACTGAGGACTTAACCTACCATTGAGGCTGCCTCTGCTTGAGCATGGGAACTTCAGCTAAGTGTGTGAAAATTCCTTGAAATTTTAACTTTTAGCCAAAAAGTATTTTTATAACTATGTGGCATAAGTCAGCACCGAAGAGTAGAATATTAATACTGAGTTTATTTTAGCACTGCAAAAGTGGTGTACTTGAATAGATTTTCATTTAAGAAAAGAAAACTCACAGGAGTGAGTTTGTCTGGGGGAGATGCTGCTTCAATTCAATAGCAGATACTTAATAGAGATGTGAATCAGAACCGGAATCAGTTCGGATTCCAGTTCCGATTCACATGTTGGGTTTTTTTCATCGGGTCCGATCGCAGTTTTGTTTATCGGCTGCGCCCGTGCCAATAAACAAAAAACCCACCACGACCCTTTAAAACTAATACCTTAGCTTCCCCCACCCTCCCGACCCCCCCCCCCCCCCCCAAAAAAAAAACTTTTTACAGGTACCTGGTGGTCCAGTGGGGGTCCCTGGAGCGATCTCCCTCTCCCGGGCCGTCGGCTGCCACTAATCAAAATGGCGCCGATGGCCCTTTGCCTTTACCATGTGACAGGGTATCCGTGCCATTGGCCGGACCCTGTCACATGGTAGGAGCACTGGATGGCCCGCGCCATCTTGTGCTCCTACCGTGGGACAGGGGCTGACCAATGGCACCGGTAGCCCCTGTGACATAGTAAGGGCAAAGGCTATCGGCGCTATTTTGAATACTGGCAGCCGACGGTCCGAATGCAGGAGGTTGCTCCCGGACCCCCGCTGGACCACCAGGGGCTTTTGGCAAGTCTTGGGGGACCCTCCTGACCCCCACAAGACTTGCCAAAAGTCCAGCGGGGGTCCAGGAGCGACCTCCTGCACTTGGACCGTCAGCTGCCAGTATTCAAAATGGCGCCGATAGCCTTTGCCCGTACTATGTCGCAGGAGCTACCGGTGCCCTTGGTCAGCCCCTGTCACATGGTAGGAGCACAAGATGGCGCCGGCCATCCAGTGCTCCTACCATGTGACAGGGTCCGACCAATGGCACGGATACCCTGTCACATGGTAAGGGCAAAGGGCCATCGGCGCCATTTTGATTAGTGGCAGCCGACGGCCCGGGAGCGGGAGATCGCTCCAGGGACCCCCACTGGACCACCAGGTACCTGTAAAAAAAAATTTTTGGGGGGGTTGGGAGGGTGGGGGAAGCTAAGGTATTAGTTTTAAAGGGTCGGGGTGGGTTTAGGGGTTATTTTTGTGTGCATTTTTCCCGCCCTCCCCCAAAACGAAAAGAGAACCCCCACGATCAATATCGTGGGGTTTTCCTATCGTTTTGGGGGAGCCCCCGATTTCTGACTATTTTGAAAATATCGTCTGAAGCCCGATTCACATCCCTAATACTTAAGGCTTAAGCACAGCCAAGAAGGGTACTGACTGTTTAATTCCCTTCCACCCTACTCCTTTACCCAATCACCCCAGGATTTGTTCTTCTAATATAGTCTGCCTGATTCATAATTGAAAACAAGATAATTTGGTAACTAAACAATTCCTTAAGTGTTCTCTAACAAATCAATTGAGCAAAATGAGGATTATCCAATGTAACAATTGTGGAACTTTTATCTTGAGGCAAATCATCTAGAAACTTAGTGCTTGCCTCAGTTGTTCAGAACTCTATTCCTTGAAAAAGGAGTTGGCTCACCTTAAAGCTGAATTAGCTGCAATAAAGAAAGTATCAGCAACCACCAAGATATACTCACCAACTCTACAGCATTCATGAATCGTTTCCCCACTATCACAGAGAATTTAAAAACCCAGAAACATAGAACATAGAAATGACGGCAGAAGAAGACCAAAGGACCCATCCAGTCTGCCCAGCAAGCTTTTGCACTTTTTTTTTCTCTCACATACTTATCTCTTTCTCTTGGCTCTTAGTAACCTTTTTTTATTCTATTTCCCTTCCACCCCCACCATTAGCGGCAGTTGCTACCTTGGAAAGCTTGCTGGGCAGACTAGATGGACCATTTTGGTCTTTTTCTGCCGTCATTACTATGTTACTATGTTATATATGTTAATGTAGAGAGCAGTGTTGGAACTGCATCTAAGTGAAATAGCTTAATTTAGTTAGGGGTATTAACCACCGCAATAAGCAAGCTACACCCATGCTTATCTGTTTATTCAGACTGTGTAATTCAGTCCTTGTTGATTGTTGCCTGAATATAGATCAACTTTTCTTCATTCTCCCCTGTCGTTGAAGCAGAGAGCCATGCTGGCTATATATTGAAAGTGAAGTATCAGTCTTGCTCCCCTGCCGTTGAAGCAGAGAGCTATGCTGGCTTTGCATTGAAGTGAAATATCAGTCTTGCTCCTCTGCCGTTGAAGCAGAGAGCTATGCTGGCTTTGCATTGAAGTGAAATATCAGTCTTGCTCCTCTGCCGTTGAAGCAGAGGACTATGCTGGATATGCGTGAAGTGTCAAACTTCCTCCCTGCCGTTGAAGCAGAGGGCTATGCTGAATATGCGTGAATTATCAAATTTCCTCCCCTGCCATTGAAGCAGAGCTATGCTGGATATGTGTGAAGTGTTAAACTTCCTCCCCTGCCGTTGAAGCAGAGAGTTATGCTGGATTTGCATTGAAAGTGAAGTATCAGGTATTTTTTGGTTTGGGGTAGTAACCGCCGTAACAAGCCAGCTACTCCCCTGCTTTTATGTGGTTGCAAATTCTTTTTTTCCACATTTCCTCTTGCCATTGAAGCATAGATCAATGTTGGAGTCGCATTATTGAATAAGAATATTCATCTCCAGGTAGTAGCCATCATTCCCTCAAGCCACCCCCATGCCTCTTCTCTTCATTCACATCCTCTAGACTTTATGGATCCACAGTATTTATCCCACACCCCTTTGAAATCCTTCACAGTTTTGGTCTTCACCACTTTCTCTGGAAGGGCGTTCCAGGCATCCACCACCCTCTCCGTGAAGAAATACTTCCTGACATTGGTTCTGAGTCTTCCTCCCTGGAGTTTTAAATCGTGACCCCTGGTTCTTCTGATTTTTTTGCAATGGAAAAGGTTTGACGTTGTCTTTGGATCATTAAAACCTTTCAAGTATCTGAAAGTCTGTATCATATCACCTCTGCTCCTCCTTTCCTCCAGGGTGTACATATTTAGATTCTTCAATCTCTCCTCATAAGTCATTCGATGAAGACCCTCCACCTTTTTGGTCGCCCTTCTCTGGACCGCCTCCATCCTGTCTCTGACCCTTCGGAGATACGGTCTCCAGAACTGAACACAGTACTCCAGGTGAGGCCTCACCAAGGACCTGTACAAGGGGATAATCACTTCCCTTTTCTTACTCGATATTCCTCTCTCTATGCAGCCCAGCATTCTTCTGGCTTTAGCTATTGCCTTGTCACATTGTTTCGCCGACTTCAGATCATTACACACTATCACCCCAAGGTCTCTCTCCTGCCCCGTGCACATCAGCCCTTCTCCCCCCATCGAATACAGTTCTTCCAGGATTTCCACACCCCATATGCATGACTCTGCACTTCTTGGCATTGAATCTCAGCTGCCATATCTTCGACCACTCTTCCAGTTTCCTTAAATCCCGTCTCATTCTCTCCACTCCTTCCGGCGTGTCCACTCTGTTGTAGATCTTAGTGTCATCCGCAAAAAGACAAACCTTACCTTCTATCCCGTCCGCAATGTCGCTCACAAAGATATTGAACAGGACCGGTCCCAACACCGACCCTTGCGGCACTCCGCTCAACACCGCTCTCTCTTCAGAGTAAGTTCCATTTACCATCACACATTGTCTTCTGTCCGTCAACCAGTTTGCAATCCAGGTCACCACCTCGGCACTCACTCCTAAGCTTCTTATTTTATTCACCAGTCTCCTGTGCGGAACCGTATCAAAAGCTTTGCTGAAGTCCAAGTAGATGACATCGAGCGCTCTTCCTTGATCCAATTCCTTGGTTACCCAGTCAAAAAATTCTATCAGATTTGTCTGACAGGATCTTCCCCTGGTGAATCCATGCTGCCTCTGGTCCAGCAATTCTTCCGACTGTAGATAGCTCACTATTCCTTCTTTTAACAGCGACTCCATTACTTTTCCCACCACTGAGGTGAGGCTAACCGGTCTGTAATTACCAGTCTCCTCTCTGTTTCCGCTCTTGTGAAGCGGGATCACCACCGCTCTTCTCCAGTCACTCGGCACCACTCCCGTTTCTAGGGATCTTTTGAACAGATCACACAGCGGACCAGCCAGCACATCTCTGAGCTCCCTCAGTATCCTGGGATGAACCTCATCAGGCCCCCATGGCTTTGTCCACTTTCGGTTTTCTCAGCTCTTCCCATACATTCTCTACTGTAAATGGAGTTACATCTACTCCATTCCCCTCTAGTTTGTTAACTAGCAATGGTCCTTCTCCAGGGTCTTCTTTAGTGAACACAGAACTGAAGTATTTGTTTAATATTTCTGCCATTTCTTCGTTTCTCTCCACACATTGATCCTTTTCACCTTTCAGTTTCACTATACCACTTTGAACTTTTCTCTTTTCACTGATGTATCTGAAAAATGTTTTATCACCTCTCTTAATCTCTTTGGCAATCCTTTCTTCTGCTTGACTTTTTGCCATCTTGATTACTTTCTTTGTCTCCCTCAGTGCTACCAGATATTCTTCTTTGTGCGCCTCCTTTTTGGGATCCTTTATATTTCTTGAATGCTGTCTTTTAGCCTTTATTTTGTCAGCCACCTCCTTGGAGAACCAGATAGGTTTCATTTTTCTTTTGCTTTTCTTTACTTTTCTAACATATAGATTAGTTGTCTTGGTAATTGCTCCTTTTAGTTTGGTCCACTGTTGTTCCACATCTCCCTCGTTCTCCCAGCCTACCAGTTCTTCCTCCAGGTACTTCCCCATTTCATCAAAATCCGTGTTTTTGAACTGCAAAACTCGGGTTCGTGTGTTTCTTTTCCATATCCTTTTTGTGATATTAAACCATACCGTTTGATGATCACTGGTGCTGAGATGGGTGCCCACCTGCACATCAGAGACATTATCTGCATTAGTGAGCACTAAATCGAGTATAGCTCCCTCTCTTGTGGGTTCGGTAATTGTGAAGAAGAGGTCGTCCACAAACATAGAAATCTTGTAGTCATAGGATCCCTTCATTAGTCCCCTAACCCCCGGATTTGCCCTTACCCTAGCTGTGATAGGGGGCACCCTTGCCTGGTACCCCTCTTTACTGGGAATGGGGCTACATATTCCCCATTAACTTTCAGGCTCCCCCGTGGGTTTTCATGTAGATGCTGAATCCATTTAACAAAATGGGCACCTAGCTGGAATTTATCCAGAACCTTAAACAGGTAGGGCCAGTGCACCCTATCAAAGGCCTTTTCAGCATCGACCCCTAACAGCACAATCGGTACCTCTGTCCTTTTTGCTTGCCAGATTATCTCCAGGACCCTCTTCACGTTATCGGAGGCTAGGTGGCCTGGAACGAACCCGGACTGGTCCTCATGAATCAGAATCAGGGCTACTAACGCTAGCCTTGTGGCTAAAATTTTGGCCAGGAGTTTGAGGTCCACATTAATCAGTGATATGGGGCAGTATGAGCTGCACTGAGTTGGATCCCACCCTCCCTTGGCCAAAATTGTTATACCCGCCAAATTTGAGTCTGCTGATATGAAGCTTTCCTCAGTGAGTTAAACATACTCAACAAAGGAGGGATCACCTCTGCATGGAACACTTTATAGAATTTAGCGGTGAAGCCATCGAGTCCAGGAGATTTACCCATCTTTAACCCTCGTTTGGCCTGATATAATTCTGCATGCGTAATCTCGGCATTGAGAAGATCTTGCATGTCTGCCGGGAATGTCAGGAGTTCCACACCCCCCCCCCCCCCCCTAAGTAATTATCTATGTTTGAGGAGCCCACCAACCGTTCGGCTGCATAAAGCTCAGTGTAAAAGCTAGTAAATCTAGTGCTAATTTCTTCCACGGTATATAATAAGGCCCCTGAAGTATCCTGTATTTTAGTGATATGGGATTGGCAGCCTTTTCCTTTAGTTTATGAGCCAAGTTACACCCAGCCTTGTTCCCATATTCAAAATGTTGTTGCTTCAACAAATCCATCTGAAAGGCTAATTTTGCCAAGTCTAAAGCATGCAATTCCTTTTTTGCTAATTTGAGTTCCTCTAGTTTCTGAGGATCAAAGGGACCTTTTATGACTAAGCGAAAGATGGGCAATCCGGTGTAGTAACTGTAGCCGCCTGGAATTTCTCTCTTTGAGAAAACTGGCTCGAGAAATCATCTTACCTTGAACCACTGCCTTAAGGCAATCCCATATGATACTAGGAGAAATGCCCTCTATGCAGTTGAGTGTCAGGTATTCTGTGATATCCCCAGAGAGGGATTCTATAAAGGGTTTGTCATTTAAGAGGCTATCATTCAATCTCCAGTAGGATTTCCCAGCCAACTTAGAGGGAAGCTTGATTCCTAACCAAATTGGTGAATGGTCAGACCAGGTAATGAGGTCAATATCCGTATCTACAGTAAGTGCAACAAGATCTTTATTAATAAGAAACATATCAATACTTGAGTATGTATTATGGACATGAGAATAGAACATATAGTTGCGCTGGATAGGGTTTCGTAACCGCCAAATGACTTCCAACCCTCTATCGGAAAGTAAGTGTTTGAGAGCCTGTCGATCCCCGTGGTGTCCCCCTCCCCAATTCCCCAAATTATCTAAAAAGGGGTACCTGGTTAAGTTGAAATCACCACCTACTATTGCCTGTCCCTCTGCCCAAGTTTCCAATAAAGATAATATAGTCTGAATAAATGCCCCCTGCTCAGATTTAGGACCATATATGTTCAGAAGGGTAATCAAGGTTGTCCCAACCATAAGTTTATGCGCTATATATCTGCCCTCAGGATCACATTTGCTATCCTTAACATCAACCACCAGTGTTCGCACTATGAGAATTCCCACCCCACAATATTTCTTTTGGACTGTAGTGCACACTAAGTATTGCCGTGAGCAGAACTTGTCCCAAAGCAAACGTTCTGTGTGCTTAAGCAAGTGTGTCTCTTGGCAAAATATAACTTTTGCCCGTCCTTTTTTCGCCACTTGAAAGAGGGATTTTCTCTTATAGGGCGAGTTAAGCTCCTTCGTGTTTACTGACATAATGCGTAACTCAGCCATCATTATTTTTTAGTTAGGGTTTGAGCAAAGATAACACCCCATACATAGCAGAGGTTTTGAGGGGGGGAAAAAAAACTCCACAAGAACCCACAGCATTCAAAACTAATATAACTTATGTAACCAGTGTTTGCAGTGCTTGCAGTTTTCCCAAGCCCACCCTCCCCACACACTTCCCCCACCCCATAACCAACCAGAAAATTGCCCACCTCCAGACCCAGTGGGCTTCTGAATGGAGGAATGCATGCATTGTCATACCCACCCTCTCCCCCCAACTCAGCTCTTCATAAACAGAAAAATTAAATATATAGAAAATGTAAACCCTGAACATGAACATCAGTATACGGCACCAGGGTCTTTTCTTCGATTAAGTCGAATGTACATCCTTGGTGTGTTTGTAAATCTACAAAGACTGACATCATCTGCAATCAGCCCAGACAGTCTTTCAGATGCATGGAACCACTGGAGTGGCGCCGCAGCCGTTTGCCTCCCTTTTCAACACGTTGCCATCTTGGTGTTTCACCATGGGGTTGACCGGGCTTCTCGTTTCCCGCGGGGGCATTGGAGCTAGTAGAATGAAGATTTATACCCGCCAAAAGCTTAGTCCAAAAGGGAATAACCATCGATATTTAACATTATGGGTACAAAGCGCAGTTACCACCTCTCTGAAGTCCCTTTTCCTGCGAATGGTCGTAGGAGCCAAATCCTGATACACCTCGATGTGGTTTCCTTTACAATGAACTGGACCTGTCTTGCGAGCTTTCAAGGCGATTTCTTCTTTTTGCATATAGCTGTGGAAGCAGACAACTATATCTCTCGGCCGGTTGGCCCGTGGGTGCCCCAAAGCCCTGTGGGCACTTTCCAGTTTCACCACCGCTGCAGGTTCAGAGCCCTCAGATGCAAGCCCCAGGCTTTGAGCGCAAATGTTATTTACCACATGTTTACAGTCTGAATAGTCAGATGATTCAGGGACTCCTCTAAAACGCAGATTAGCCCTCCGTGACCTATTCTCTAACTCCCCTAGCCTGTTTTGCAGCTCTCCATTCACTTTTAATAGTTTGTCTTGGGCTATCTTGCAGTTAGCAAGTTCTGAGGCCTGGTCCACCAAACGGGCCTCCACCTCCTCCACTCTGCCCCCCAGAGCTGCAATTTCACCGGCTATCTCCGATCTTAGATCCCTGATGTCCTGCTGCAGCCCGGACATGGCACCCCTGAGCTCGCTAAACCAGCCCAGAAATTTGGCCCGACTCGGCGCTGCAACTCCTGTGCTGTCCCCTCCAGCCATGCTCCCCTCAGGTTCCACAGGGCCTGTCGGCTCCCGATCCACCCTTCCTGCCGTCATCTGCACCGCAGCGCTGGCAAAAGAAAAGCGCTGAAGATCTGCTTTTTTCCGCAGCAGGGAAGTCTTTAATATGTGAGTGGGAGAGGGAGACACTGAAGACCGGCAAATTTCTGCAATTCAGGGCTGGATGAGGAAGGATTGAGCTGAGCTGGGGCAGGAGCCCAGAATCAAGTGGCCATTGCTGTCGAGGACATCACTTCCTCTCATTATTATTATTTTAATATTAAGAAAAATACTGCAACAAAAACTTCTGCTATTGCATTTTAATTTAAAATCCAAAAGTTCTACGCACCTAATTTATAAAGAAAAAGAATGTAAAAAAATCACACTTATCTCATACAGTATCATAACAGTAGATGATAGCAGAAAAGACCATTTGGCCTATTCAGTCTGTGTAGTTTTACTGGTCCAAACTGCAAGCTGTAGAGCAAAGCTTTCCAAACCTCTTCTGAAGACTCCAGAGCCAGTTGGATTTTCAAACTATCTACAAGCAATATTCGTGTGATAAATGTGCATACATTGGATACCCAGGATATACAAACTTAGGGCCAGATTCATTAAAGCTTTTTTCCCATTCTGTGTCTATGGAAAAAACCCTTAGTGAATCAGGTACTTAGTTCATGCATAGTGGGGTAAATTTTAAAAGGAGGGCTGCGCAGCCTATATGTGCACGTGCTACCTGGCGCGCGCACATATACACCCGCAAATGGCGGCAGGAGAGGCGCGCGCATGTTATAAAATTCGAGGTCAGCACGAGCAAGGGGATGCACGCCGAGCCGCGCTGGCTTCCTCCGTTCACTCCCCCTAACCTTGACCTTCCCATCCCTTCCCCTAACCTTTCCCCCCCAGCCTTACTCTAACCCCCCATATCTTTATTTTACCTTTTGCGTGTGCCGGCTGATTGCCGGCACACGATCTCTGACACAGCGGCAAATGGCCGCTGTGCCAGGAACCGCTGACCCCGCCCCCGGACCTCCCACGCCCTGCCCCTTTTTTCAATCCCCGGGACTTACCGCGTCTGGGGCTTTTGAAAATAGGCCCAGCGCGCATAACCCCCCTACGCGCATAAATCCTTGAAAATCTGCCCCATTGTGAATATCCTGAAAACCTGACTGGCGTCACTAAGACAGGTTTGGGAAGCTCTGCTGTAGAAGCCTGCGCACTTATATAATATCCCTCTTATTTTTTATATTTATTTGATTTATTTTCTGCTTTTCAACCACATCAAAGTGGATTATGTTCAGGTGCTGTAGGTATTTCCCTATCCGCAGAGGCTTTACAATCTAACTGGTCAATTGTAAAAGCTCTACGTGTGCCAAAGCCGAGAGATACGCACGTGACTTGGCCAGGCACACGCCAATGGATTTTAAAACCCCCACAGGTATGAGCATATCTCGTGATATGTGCATAACATTTTTTTTTTTTTTGCCAAAAGGGGCAATGAGAGGGCTGCAACTGCACCATGAAGTTTGCACGTAAATATTTACCCACACAAGTGCATGCTGGGGTTCCCTACTGCGCAACTTTACTTCTGCTATGGATGGCATGTAAGTCATGTAACAAAAAAACTAGGCTAGTCAGAGGGGTTTTAAGGCTCGGGGCTAATAAGGTAAAAGTGAGGCAAGTTAACTAGGGGGTTTAGGAAGTTCTCTCCTTTACTGGGCAAACAAGTAATTGCGTCGGCACACATAGCTACTAAAATTCCCCCCCATTTATGTGCTTGAGTTGCCACATGCGTGCAGCAATATACAATTGTGCGCTTATAGCCAATTTTATAACACACACTGGAATACGCACCTATGTTATAAAATCACCATCTCCATGCACCAGCAAACGCGCCCTTCTTAGTTTTGTACCTGAGGATAAAGTGACTTACCCAAGTCACAAGGAGCAGCAGTGGGATTTGAACCCTGGCTTCCCTGGTTGGTAGCCCTCTGCTCTAATCATTAGGCTACTTCTACACCCAAACAGCATATTCTGAAGACCTAGTATTCCTGTCTACAGCCTCCTCTGAAACTGATCCTCTCTCTACCACTGGTATGGCTGCAGGAATTACACAGTAGTAGCAACCACTGTTCTTCCCTCGACCATGATTGCAACACGTCTACTACACTGGGTCCACTGGAGGAGTGACTTGCGCCAGAGTCTGCACTCTAGTGCTATGGCTGAGTACAGGGTTAGCAATTTTTAGAAATCTTTTATTGACACTTCTTCATTTTGTAATTTTATACACATTTTCTTGGAAGCAAATTGCCTATAAACTAAGATTAAGTGAAACTGTGGCTGAAAAAAAGCCAGCGTAGAGCTACTCAGTAATCAAAGCAAATTCAATGTACAATTTCAAACATGAAAGAAAAGCACAGCTCTCGTAACTGAGCTGATCCACAGCTTGATGCAGTAAGATAACATCTTTCATAGATTTCCTCATTTAGATCCTGCTGTAGGCCAGGCAGTCAGCTAAGTTTTTCATTAGAAGTTGTATAGCAGGGGTGGCCAATTCTGGTTCTCAAGAGCTTCAAACAGGTCTCTTTCAGGATATCCACAATGAGTATGTACATTTATCATTTCATTAAAGGTCCTCACTGCAGTGCTACAGACACTGCTTTAGACACTATACACCTGGGGTGGACAACTCCAGTCCTCAAGAGCCACAAACAAGTAAGGTTTTCAGCTCATTCACAATGAATATGCATGAGAACAGTTTGCATTCAGTAGAAGCAGTATATGCAAACCTCTCTCATGCATATGCTCAGATCTCTATGTACCTCAGCTCACTACATAATTCTATTTCAGATACTTAGATATTTTCTCCATACCAAGTTTTTCATATCTCTAGCTAAGTGGGCTTTTAACTGTCTTTGACCAGTGTTTCCCAACTCATGTGCCTTGTACTTGAGCCCATGGAAAGATCACCACTGCCTGATAACTCAGATCCTGACCAGCAGCTGTGATCTGCTCTCGGCACTTCCTAGAAACAAGAAACACCAATGGTGACTTAAGTATGTAGAAGCTCCTTTCTGAGAACAGATGTAATCATGCATGACTCCTCTTCCAAACTACAGCATGAGTCCTGGAGTTTGGTAATTAATGGGCAGCATGCAGGACTCAGATAGTGAGGCCCTGCTGGGTGCAGCACACACATTCAATTCAGCACATTCTCATCTTCCCCCTCTTGAATCTGTTTTGCCCTTCCAGCCTCTATCCCCAAGGCTGAGTGAGATGGGGAGAGTGGTCACTGAGCACTAATATGACTCGCTCTCAGTGTTGAGAGCAGAAGCAGTGAAGGAGTTATGGCAGCCATATGCAAAAGCGAAGGTAACTAAAGAGGAATGATGAGCCTACCATGGCTTTTTACTTGTTTTAGCATGTTTTTTTGTTTTTTTAATAACATTGCCCATATATGTATAATGGACTTTAGAACTAAAAAGCCTGTGGTAGGATTAGTGTGTCTGATGTAAATTGCAGGGTCATAGCCTTGTTAGCTATGACCCTGCAGGGCAAGGAGGCACACAGGATGAAGGCTGCCTAGCATGTCTCCTACTACCACAGAAATGTAACGCCTACTCCGAGGTAAACGTTAAACTTCCCACTGGCTGACTGCCAAGTCTTCCTCCCCAGCAGGCCAAACCACCACTCTCTCTTACAAAAATGAAGTCTGGCCCAGCGGGCCCAAGTACTCCAGAGGTCCTCCCTCACCCAACAATTTATTCACTCTCATGTGTCAGTGAAAAGACCAGTCCCCTTTCAGAAGGTTGTCCTTCCAGAATTCTGAAAGGGGATTGGTCCTTTCACTGTCGTGTCAGTGAGGGAACAGCCCTGTGAAGAAAGTAAAGTCTTCTCTGGCAGGGGTTCCCAGGTGGAGATAGGGAATTTAGGGAGCTGGGGCGTTGCATAGCTGAATTTAATTTTCTAAGAGGAGTGGGATCAACCCTTGCGCTGCTGGTCAACTTCTTTAAAAGGCGAGCCACACCTGCCCTCTGACTTCATTTAAAGGTGAGCCAGAGAAGGGGGTGAGAGGACTGGGGGGACCTTGGAATCGGACTGCCTGGCCTGATGGGCCAGACTTCATTTTTGTGAGCAGGCTGCTGGTTCAGCATGCTAGGTTGGTTGGGGAACTTGAGTTTTTGGTTTGTTTTTTTTAAGCATGGGTTGGCATGTAAATAGACTGAGTCAACAAAAGCATGCTTTTTCAGTTTAATGTGGGGTTTTTTGTTTTGGGTTTTTTTTAAACTTTTGGTCTATTTGCAAGTCATTAGCTTACTGTATCCTGTGGGGACCACAGCTTTTAACATTAATAAAACCTGCACTAAAACCTAACTCCGACTAATGTGGGTTTTATTACATCAGCCCCAAAGTGAGGCACCTGCCCACACCACATTGACTTCTGCCTTCTCCAACACTTGTACATAGAGGGAGCTGGCCCATTGTGATGGGTTCATGTTTCCATTCCCTGTCTCTTTTCTTTTAAAACCTGAAGAAAAAAAAAGTAGTGCTGTTTTCATAGAAACAAACCTTCTCTAGCGTTTTAGGCTATGAATCATCTCCCTGTCTGCACTGCCTGCTGGGTGGAATTTGGCGTGCCACACCACATTTTTGTTAATGAAGGTGTGCCTTGGGCTTGAAAAGGTTGGGAAATACTGTCTGACACTTTGTCTCATAAGTACAACTTCTTTCCCAGTTTCTATAGAAATTTTAGAAGTCTCTTTTCATACCTGTTTTGTACAAAGTACAATTTATTTAAGCACTTTGCATTAATCTGATTCCTGACATACAAAACCTCTAAAGATTCCTTAAGAATACAGATTCTTATTTTTTTCTGTTTATTTAATGAGAGGCAGAAGGAGGCCAAAATTAGTACTTGCCCAAACTGAAAGTTGAATTTATTTTATTGTGGGGATAATAGACAATTCAAGCTGCAGCCATGCAAAAAAAAAAAAATAAATAAATCTTCAGGCAGTAAAAATGTTTGAGAAGAAAACAATTTTCTAGCTTAATCAACCAATGGGAACTGCTGGGCTTTTTTACAAGTACTCTCAATTAAAATTTTATATTATTTTAAACTCCTTGAATCTATGCTCCTGAATGCCACTGTTATAGAGAACATGAATTTGTGAAAATAAAGCTCATCTTACTAGGCAGGCTGTGCGCTATCCTACATCTATATATGTACTATCTTAGTTAATATCCCCAATTGTATCTCCTATAATCCTGTTCCTCACATTTTTCTGCATCTCCATCAATGACTCTCTATTCCATTGGTTAGAACTGGGTTTGTTCCGATTATTATTCAAAGCGCTTCCAACGTCAATTTCTGAATCACATTCATTTAAATAGATTATAGTAGTAGCCGCAGTCCACAGCATCATGTTGCTAAGCAACATATTACCGAGCTTCCCCATGGAGTCGGATTACCATGGTGACACATGGACGGGCAGGTGCTCCAGATGCAGTGAAGTAGGAGCAGCTGCCTCTGCAAAAAAGACAAGGAAGGACCTGAGCAGGCACTGTCCGGTTCTATTCAGCCTATGCAGAACAATGCCTGCAAAGTGCAGAGTCGACGGGGGCCGTGAATATCTGATGACGTAGGTTGAACAGACAGAAAAGGAGCAGTGGTGGGAGGGATTAGAGCAGTTTCAGGATTCAGAGAGAGAAGGCGGAGGAGGATGGCAAATAACTGTACAACAGGATGACGCGGGCAAGATACAGCAGAACCACTTCACAAATGCAGGTACTCAGAAAAGCGCAGACATGCTCCCCAGACATAATGCAGGCAAGTAATTTTTGCCCCTGTATTATAGGTGGGATTTATTCTGGGTGCCTTTTGGACATTGTAATCCATATATAGTTATAAGCAATGCTAGAAAATATATTTTCCTTCCCAGAAGTACCGGGACTAAGGGGGGTGAGGCAAATGAGGCAGCTGCCCTGGATGTCATACCATAGAAGCGAAAGCATCCTAGGGTCACTTTTATGTGGAGGTGGCCAGCAGTGCCATAGCTGCTTACAGTCAGTATGGCCATAGGCGCTGCACATAATGCAGCCACAATAGATGCTCTGTTTCAGAGAGTATCTCATCTTTAGTTTCTCCTTCCCTCCCAAGAACAGTGCTCACCATCAATGTGATGCATGCAGGTGCAGAGACTATTACAAACATGATCACAAATGTGCAGACCGAAGAGGCAAGCAGAGAGGCAACTATCTCTGCAGGAGGACCTCAATCCAGTCCACACCAGCGCATCACCCTTGAGAGGGGGAACAAGAGACCAAACGGAAGAAGAAGATCCACTGTAGTTGCACATAAAGAGGGAGGGAGGATTCAGAGAAAGAGTAGTTCAGTAGGGACCACCTGGCAGGAAGACACTTGAAAGATGATACTTAAACTGGAAGGGGGAGGGGAATGTTGGAGATGTCCTGTCCCCAGGGAAGGGGAGAGGGAGATACTGGTGCTGGCTAGAGGGGGTGACAGGAACAGAGAACCTGTTGCAACCTGTTCTTCATGAAGATCCGACTTGATTTTGTCTTCCAGTATGGCCCTTGGAAGGGCTTGCTTGCTGGAATGTGAATACTTGGCGGCAGTGTTTTCTACCTTGCTAAGAGCTAAAAGGTTATCCACTTTCTTGGCTCATGTGCTGGTCTGGTGAGTGAGTGAGGCCTGGTGTGAAGATCGAGGTGTTCTTCCTTGTTTGGCCAAAATCCCATTCATTTTGGAATTTTTGCAGGATGGCTTGAATAAAGGCTTTGCTCTCAATTCCTTAAAGGTTCAAGTAGCGGCTTTCGCCTATTTCAGGGGTCAGGTGAATGAAGATTCCTTGTCGGCTCATCCTCATGTACCCCATTTCCTGAAAGGAGTGAAACATCCTTTTCCTCCTTTGCGGTTTCCGGTGCCCTTATGAAGTCTTAATTTGGTGTTGGATTTTTTGGCGGGCCCTATGTTCACTCCACTGCATACCCTGTCCTTGCGGTTACTGACCTTGTAAACATTTTCTTGTGGCAATTTGTTCTGCACGTAGGGTTTCTGAACTGCAGGCCTTGTCTTGCTGGGAGCCATTCCTCCAGGTGACTTCAGGGGCTGTAGAGCTGCGTACTGTTCCTTCTTTACCGAAGGTGGTCACTGACTTTCACTTGAATCAATCCATCTCCCTGCCATCTCTGCACAGAGAGAGAGAGATGTAGAGGAGTATAGTCTGTTGTGACCCTTGGATGTCAAGAGACATATTGTCAGGTATCTGGAGGTCACTAAGCCTTTACAGAAGATGGATCACCTATTTATCCTTCATGGCGGTACTAGGCAGGGAGAGCCGGCCTTGTGGGCTACTATAGCTCGCTGGATTAAAGAGGTAGTCACGGCTGCATATATTGATGCCAGGAAGCAGTTACCTAGTCAGTTCAGGGCTCATTCCACTAGGGTTTAGGCAGTGTCATGGGCGGAAGTGAAATTGTTGTCTCCCGTCAACATTTGCTCAGCTGCAATGTGGGCCTTGCTACACGCTTTTTCCAGCTATTATCATCTAGATGTGCAAGCCCGGGAGGACACAGCCTTTGCATGCGTGGTTTTGACAGGACTGTGGGCAGCCTCCTGCCCTATTCAGGAGTAGCTTGAGTACATCCCACTTGTTCTGGATTCATCTGACTGGACGCTAAGAAATGAGAAATTACTACTTACCTGATGATTTCCTTTTCTTTAGGACAGTCAGATAAATATAGCTTCCCTCCTTTGGCTGCCGAATGATTGTAGTATGGTTCACCTCCATGGCCACATGTTACAGGGATTACTGGTAAGTGTCAGTCCAGTCCCTAAACTACTGTTAATGCATTCTTGTCTGACTTCACTGTTGCTTTTGGCTGAGTATTGAAATGTTTGTTTTTAATCAAGTTTTGCTAATCTGTCCACAGTTGCTTTTGAAGAGAATACTGTCAGGCTGATGTCACTGCAGGGGTATATGTACTGTGATGTCAGCTTGCTCCATCTGCTGGTAGAGGTGCATAACCCATTTGTTCTGGATTCATCTGACTGTCCTAAAGAAAAGGAAATTTTCTCGTAAGCAATAATTTCTCATTCCATTCCATGTATGTTACCCCATGCTTTTTGGAAGCATAATATAGGTTACCTCATTGCTTCAATACCATCCATTTGCTACTGTGTTTGTCCCATGCCTTTTTTAATTCTGTTACCGGCTTTTTCCTCCATCACCTCTTCTGGAAGGACATTCCAGGTATCTTACCACCCTTTCCATTAAAAAAATATTTTCTGACATTCCTGAGACCACCCCTTTAGGACTCCATATCTCGACCCCCTAGTTCTACAGCTTCCTTTTTATTGGAAAAGGTTTGTTTCTGTGCATTATTAATACCTTTGAAATATGTAAATGCCCCTATCATATCCATCCTGTCTCTCTTTTCTTCTAGGGCAGTGTTTCCCAACTATCTCCTGGAAGCACACTTAACTGGTCTAGTTTTCAGGTTATTTATAATGAATATGCATTAGATAGAAGTCCATATATTTGAGACCCAGAGTATGCAAATCTCTCATAAATATTATAGTTTCACTGTGTTGTATGGAATGCAATATAAACCACATTTTCCACAACTTAAGCAAACTCAAAAAGTGTGTGATTGTGAGGGGTGGGGGGGGGACGGGACATAATTCTGAATGCCTGCCCCAGGCACACAAAAAGCTTGTCCTGTCTCTGCTCCCCAGAGCCAGATTAAGGGGTAGGCCAACCGTAGGGCACTGAAACCTCACCAGTTTTTTCTTTCCCCTTGCAGACGGCGGAAGATCATCAGTGAGATAGACTGGGGAAGCCACAAAACCCTGATACCTCCCACCAATCAGCTTTTGCCTCACTATAGCCTTACCTATGCCGATGACCATCAGCATCTCTCGCTCCTCAACACTCAGCTCCCCACTGCATGCCAGCACCATCAATCCCACTCTCTCTTCAGCACACATGCATGCCACCCAGCCCCCATGAGTTCTGGGACTCCCCGCCCAGTGTTGGCACCAGCCACTGTCTGCCCACAGCTCAGGGTTGCACAGCCTCCAGAGCTTATGGCCACAACCGACCAGCTTCTGAATGCAGAAGCGGAGAAAGGAAGGATCATGGGCTGTCTGCCTGGCAAGGGCTGGTAGGAGGATGGTTTCAGCATGTGGGTGGAATGCTGCCGCTGGGTGCCTCTCCTCATCACCCATCTCCCTCTGTTCAGGGAGCCAGTGATGTGGTCTGGAGGCTGAGCTGACAGCAAGTGTGTGTGTAAGTTTATCCTGCCAGTGCTGTTTAAAGATAATCTTTTTTTTGGAGGGGATGCCAAATTACTAGGGGGTGCCTGCCCTGGGCTCCACCATGTCTCAATCTGTCTCTGTCCCTTCCTTTGAAGCTTTTTTACAGTTCTTTCTGTAACATCCACTACTATTTTTGCCCCATTTTCCGCATCTAGTGTATTTCCATCTTTGGAGTCTCCCTGCTATATTCCCACCTTTTTGTGGGCTAAGGCTCAGAGAAAGACATGTCTCTCTGAGCATGTGATCTTGGTCATTGCCTCTCCTTAAAAGGATTGAGCCAGAAGGGTCTGTCTGCTTCCCTGGTATATGGTACCTATGGGGAGTAAAGACTTTGAGTATAAAAGAGTAGTGGAGTTTTGGAAGATTTTTGAAGTTTGGATTTTGAACCAGTTTCCTGAGCGAAGGGCAAACCCCTGGTTTCTTGAAGGACTGAGTTCTGGACCTTTTATCTTTGCAACCAGTTAACAGCAGCAGTTGGAGATTGTGAAGGTTTTTGGGACTTTGAGAGTATGAGTTTGAATACTGCCTCCACAGCTGCACCAGGGACCCAGGAGGTTACATCTTTTCCTAGTGGCTGAACCCCAGTGTCTCCAGGAGTTCTTGTGAGGCACGTGTGAGAAAAGGAGAGGTCCAGTGTTATGGTTTGTGGGTTGGTGGACCCTTGGCCCATGGTATGAGTTGTTACAACCTGTGGGGAGGAGCCCCACAGGCCCACACTGACAGGAGGCAAGGTCAGGCATGGCAGGGAGCTCTGGGTAAGATTGTGGAGAGGTCCCGAGGAGTCAGGAAGAATTCCCCAGTAGACAAGTGGCTGCCAATGATACCTTGACTGAGACCCCTGGAGGGGAAGGCGCCAGGCAGGCCAGAGAGTGGGAGGCTTGAGACTGGCGTGCAGGAGGAATAGCGGAGACCACCCCCAAGGGGTGGAGCTGCAGAGCAAGGGAGGTGCGGCTGTAGTGACGCAGGCTAACCTGTGGAGCAGGGAAGCCCGAGTCAGGTCTCCGATGATGACGTAGGTAGAACCCGAGGAGTGGGGAGCACTGGCAGTCTCTGTATGATAAAGAAGAACAGCCCCGAGGAGCGGGGAAGTACTGGTAGTCTTGTAACACGTAGACGGTACCCTGAGGAACGGGGAGGCGTGAAGTGTCACGGTAAAACACAAGGACACTGTCCCGAGGAGTGGGATGGTGCTGAGAGTCTCTTGATAAGTAGGGAGACGCAGCCCTGAGGAGCGGGGATGCATTGACAGTCCAGACAGCATGTAGGCACAACCCCGAGGAGCTGGGAAGCGCTAGAGTAACTCCTGAGTGGTAAGGGTGTTCCAGGGGGCAACCCCGAGGAGCGGGGAAGCCTTGCAGAGTAGGACTTCAGGAAACACAGGGCCAGCCCGAGGAGCAGGGGAGGCCAGGAGACAAGGTCCCAGTGAGAGCGCTACTGGCCCCCGAGGAACAGGTACCAGACAGAGTCCAAGGTCCAATGGAGTCCAACAGCATAGCCACTGGAACACGGAACAGGCACTAGTAGAGACGTACGGAACTTGTTGCCAAGTCGGCTAGCTGAGGGTGAAGGTGGAGCTTAAGTACCTTGATCTGATTACATCATCAAGCAGGGATGCCCCCGAGGTTCCCGTCAAAGAGGCTTCAAAGGAGGGCCCGGTGACACGCGCGCCTGGGAAGGCCTGGAGACAACGTAGCTGGCGGCGGCGTCCCAGCCACCACGAGGAGCCATGGGGAACGCTGCAGTAGAGATTGGCCTGTGCCGCGAGCAGTCCCGGGGAGGGCTGGAGAATGGAGCAGGATGTAAGTAAGCACGGTCGCAGCTGTCTGCGACCTACAGGCATAACATCCAGGACATAGAAGAGATGCCTGGGGAAATATTTTACCCCCCCCCCACCACCTAAATTTGCTACATCTCACAAAGAGGGGGTTACATTTGTCTAAGGAGGGAGAGAATGGAGGCTAGGAGAGAAGCACATTTACAAAAAAAAACCCAGCTTCCCTCACCCTCCTTAGAGCAAGGTTGGATAATTCTCATCCTGAAAGGTCTCAAATTAGTCTGCATTTTAGGCTAATCCTAATGAATATTCATTATATAAATTTGCATATGAATGGATATCCTGAAAACCTGACCAGTTTTCAGCCCTCAAGGACCAGAGTTGCCCACCCTTGTTTATATTCTGTCTTTCCAAGCAGATTACCTTCAGGTGCTGTACATATTTCCCTGCCCCAGAAGGTTCACAGTCTGTTTGTACTCAAGGTAATAGAAGGTGAAGTGACTTGTGCAAAGTCATAAGGAACAGCTTTGTAGCCCTCTGCTCTAACCTCCCACTCACACCTTGGTCTAGTGTGACAGTCACATTCCTCTAAAAACCTATTTCTTAAGGAAACTCTCTAAGAGTTTTCAGCCAGAGCACCCAGCCCTTTCTCATCCAAGCATGGAGTGAGTGACTGTGAGATCTTTTAAAGATAAATTAATTATGAAGGTACTAAATTGTGTATGGATATGAAAGATGTGCGAATAGGCAGTAGCTAGGATTGAAGTTTTGGCAATTAACGCTACTGCTCACAAGTTTTGAATCTGCTAATTGAACCACTTTTTGTATCTGTTACCATGCTTCCAATATTTGTTCATATATTTTATAAAGAGGAGCCATTGTGGTTTTTTACTAGATTACTGCTGGATCGGGCTTTAGATTTGCTATTACTAGACTATATGCCCTGGGTCTAGCATGTATTTAGAACAGTAGTATCTTCAAATTGCTTTAAAAAATTTACATCTGCAGCCAGTACAAGGACAAGTGAAGGCTCAAAAAAATAATTTTATCAATTCTGATTTCCTAGGCAATAAGACATGAGCTTTATATCTGTGAACATGGAATTACAATATTGGGGAAACCCGGGAGAGATCTTACGAAATGTGGCTCTTATCGCCCAATCTCTCTTATAAATGTAGATCTTACGCTCTTAGCTGAAATAATAGCGACACGTTTATGTTAAAACAATTTTTATTAATTTCCATATCAAAAGAATACAACACTGAGGCAGATGGTTCCTGACCTAACCTCAGAATGTCAAAGGTAACAGGTCAATAATGCATATCGGTAATCCCCCCTCTCCCCGCAGATATCATCCCCGCCTCCCGCCCCACCCCCTCTCCCCCCTTCCCCCCTCCCACTTAGTTCTACACTACTGAGCTGAGTCCAAGCTTGTAAGCCGTCAAATTAACAATTCTGTTAAGATCCAGCATACAATGCATTAGTCGTTTATGACAAGACTGTGAGCGCAGTGAGGTAGGTGTTGAAGACAGGAGTTCCAAACTGCAAGGAAGGCCATGGCGACACGTTTAAACACGATAATCGCTAGGCTAATTCACACTGACAAGGCCGAATTTATCCCAGGGAGGATGGCGGCAGACAATATTCACAAAATCATAGATCTAATTGAGAGAGTTCAGGAGCAAAAAACCCCAGCTATTCTACTGTCGGTAGACGCCAAGAAGGCCTTCGACATGGTGCACTGGGAGTTTCTATTTAAAGGATGCGCTTTGGCCCACATTTTCTAAACTGGCCTCAACAATTGTACAATCAGCCCCAGGCCAGAGTAAAAGTCAATGGAACTTATACAGAGCCTTTTGCGATTAACAGGGGTACGAGACAGAGATGCTCTCTCTCTCTCCCCATTATTATTTGAGCTTTTTTTAGAACCTTTAGCTGTTAAGGTCCGCCACAACAATGTGGTTCAGGGGGTTTCTAAAGGGACAGCGGCCTAAAAATGTCAATGTTTGCCGATGACATTTTATTTACTCTGACGAATCCTATCCACTCCCTTACAGAAGTCCTACATGAGCTACGTACATTCGGAGCAGTGTCAGGGTTCACCTTAAATGTGGACAAATCCGAAATTTTAAATCTTACAGTACCGGAAAGAGAGCTAGTCATATTAAAGTCCTCCTTTCCCTTCCAATGGGCTAAAATGAAAATTAAATGTCTAGGTGTCCATATTAGTAACAATCCATCTGAGCTGTTTCAACTCAACTATCCCCCCCCCCTAATACGTAGAATATTTGACGACTTGGCTAGGTGGTCGGCACTCTATTTATCATGGTTTGGTAGAATCTCATCAGTAAAGATGAATGTACTCCCGAGATTGGGATATCTATTTCAAGCTCTCCCGATATACATTTCCACCACCATCCTCAAGACATGGCAACAGAGGATCTTCTCCTACATCTGGAGAAAGCGGCCACCTAGGGTATCTCAAGGGGTTCTATACTTGCCTAAATTGAGGGGTGGCTTAAGTGTTCCAAATTTACACTGGTACTACATGGCTGCGCAATTACTTGCTATAATTGACTAGAATAGGATGAGCGAACAGAAACAGTGAGTAACGATAGAACAATGTTTAATTGGGAAGATGCCACTTAAGTCCTTAGGGGCGGATTTTGAAAGAGTTATGCGCGTAACCCTTAAACCCCCCCCCCCCCCCCGCGCGCACACCGAGCCTATTTTGCATAGGATAGGCGGCACACGCAAGGCCTGGGACATGCATATGTCCCGGGACTTGCAAAAATGGGTGGGGCCGTGGTCCAGAGGTGTGGCCGAGTGTCCCGACACAGTGGCCTGTGTTGGGGCCTGCCGCACAGGCAGACAGCTGGCGTGCGCAAGTTACGCCTGCCAGAGGCAGGTGTAACTCAACAAAATAAGGTAGGGGGGATTTAGGTAGGGTTGGGGGGTGGGTTAGATAGGGGAAGGGATGGAAAGGTGGGGGGAATAAAAAAAAAGTTCCCTCCAAGGTCGCTCCGATTTCGGAGCAGTCTTGGAGGGAATGGGGAAAACCATTGGGCCTCCCCTAGGGCTCTGCGCGCGCAAGGTGCACATGTGTCACCGCCTTGCGCACGCCGACCCTGGATTTTATAACATGCACGCAGCAGCGCGCGCATGTTAGAAAATCGGGTGTACATTTGTGTGCGCCGGGTAGCGCGCACAAATGTACCCCCTGCGTGTAATTTAAAAAATCTGCCCCTTAGTGTGGCAACCTTGATCGTCCTGGCTTCCTATCAAATCTCTACTGCTGTCGACACAATCCACTTTGAAGGTATGGGAGCAATGGAGAACGAGATTGGTGGGTACTCGACACTATTTTTATAGTTCTCATGCTTATGCCAATTTGCGCTTTCCAGCAGGGAGGTAAACCAAAGCGTTTCATACATGGGAGGGGCTAGGTCTAACACATATGTCCCAGCTTTGGGCGGGAGATGGGCTATCCTCATTCTCCATTTTACAGGAGACCTATCACTTGTCGGAAGGTGATGTTTTTCCATATTTACAACTTAAACACTTTTTATTGGCGGAACAAGTGGGATGTGATCTCGCCATGGGGAAGACACAATTTGAACATTGGTACGACCAAGCTGCCAATTTCAAATGGGCGATCTACCATTTGTACAACTATGTAAATAAAGACCCCCCCCCCCCCCAAGAAAAACCGGCATATGTTAAAGCATGGGAGCGAGATTTAAATAGCGAGCAATCAGAGGACTCTTGGGACTCCATTTTTTTTCATACCAAAAAGAGTTCACCATATACTTCGTTAGCTGAGAATAGTTATAAGCTTCTGTTTACATAAATTCCAGCAGACGCAAGATCCACATTGTTGGAAAGAATGTGGTCAGATTGGGACTTACTTCCACTTGTGGTGGGCTTGCCCACGAGTAACCTCATTTTGGAATAGCAATACCCTTATTATTCAGTCTATCATTGGAGAAGGGGTGTCGCTCATGCTGGAAAAGGCATTATTGAACCTACCCTTAGAGGTCTCCTCAATAAAGGGCAGGACCGCACACTATATTATAATGGCAGCACGATGTGAGCTAGCACTTCTGTGGAGGTCTTGTACCATACCTACAGAGATGAATATAAGAGCGAGATTGTCCATGCTATGCTATTTCCATGAACAGGTTACAGTAGCTAAACATATAAGCCTCCGTCAGAAGCAGATTTGGCACCCTATCCATGACTGGCTGAATCGGGAGAAAGGAACTTGATAATATCGCCTAGTAACACCTTCCCATGTCTAGGTAGCAGGCCTACATCTGTAGCTCTACTATACACTTGTGATATGAGCATTTCTCTTTACTATCTGCTTCCAGCTCTGCCTTGGGGGAGGGAGGGAGGGAGGGAGGGGAGGATGGGGAGTAATTAAAACATGAAACTCGTGTGAAAGTATATACCTTTATTATATTTTTTGTGTTTCAAAATGACAAACGTTGTTTATATATACTGTTTGATGCTTACACTTTCAATAAAATTCTAAATTATAAATCTGTAAACATCATGTGTGATCCAACAGAATTGACTGAAGCAGCTCTACCTGACTTCCCCCATGGATTTCAATGACCCTAGCTGTTGGATTCATGGACCCTTTAGCCGACTGGGATAGATGAAGACTCACCGTGGAAGACCCACAGTAGATGTCGAAGCCGGGAGGTGGCACAGAGCAGGAGACCAGAGGGATCTTCACCACTGGAAGCCCAAGGTCCCCCCAGGAGGAGCCCGTGAGGACCCGAGTCACTTGGACTTACGTGCGGGCTCCTGTGGGCCGGTGTCTGAAGAGAAGAGTAGAGCTGAAGCCAGGAGGCCAACTGGAACTTCACCACTGGAAGCCCAAGGTCCCCCCGAGAGGAGCTTGTGAGGACCTGAGCCGCTTGGACTTAGGTGAGGCCTCCTGGATGAAAGCCGGAGTCAGGAACCAGTGGATGAAAGCCGGAGTCAGAAGCCAGGGACAAGCCGAAGTCAGAAGCCAGGAACAAGCCAAAGTCAGAATCCGCAACTAGCAAGTCAGGATGAGTGAACCTCATTGCAAGGCAAGGCATAGGCCTAGCTGCAGGGTTTAAATACCCCTGCAGTGTCTGTCATCATCAGTGTGCTGTTCTCCATCTTCCCGCGCTGGCCCCTTTAAATCCTGAGCCCCTGCGCGTGCGCACACCTGGGGGGGGGGGGGCCAGGTGTGGAGGATCGAAGGCATCTCCCTCGAGAAGGGAGTGCCGCGGCAGAAGCCGGGACGGGCCTTGCTGGCTGGGGAGGTGTTTCAGCAGCCCGGGCCGGCCCCGAGGTAGGTGGAGGGACCGGGGCACGGCCCGGAACCGTAACAGTACCCCCCCCCCCCCACCACCCCCTTCCCGGGGGCTTGGGCTTTGCAGGATGATCCAAGTGGAAATGGCGAAGAAGACCCTTGTCCAGGATGTTAGAGGCCGGTTCCCACGTATTCTCCTCGGGACTGTAGCCCTCCCAGGAAAGGAGGTACTCCCATTTATGATGATGGAACCATACATCCAAGACGTCCTTTACTTGGTAGACCGTGTCCTCCTGGGCCGCAGGAGTGGCAGGTTCAGGGATCTTGTTATGGAAGACGGACAAGACCAACGACTTGAGCAACGAGACATGAAAAATGTTATGAACCCTGAGCATAGAGGGAAAGTGGAGCCGGTGGTAGACCGCTCCCACCCGTTCCGTGATAGGGACCGGACCGATGTACCTTGGAGCCAAGCGCATCGAAGGAACCCGCAGGCAAAGGTGTTTTGTACTTAGCCATACCTTGTCCCCGGGAAGGAATGTTGGAGCTGGATGTCGCAGACGGTCCGCATACCTCTTCGCCGTGACTGCCGTGCATTGAAGTTTCTCCCAAGTAGAGCCCCAGAGGCTGTGTAGCTGTTGGGCTGTGAGCTGCACAGCCGGTGATGGGACTGCCAATGGCAAAGGCAAAGGAGGTCGGAGACTTCTCCCATAGACTGCCTGGAAGGGAGGCCTACCGGTGGCCGAATGCCTATGGTGGTTGTAGGAGAATTCTGCCCATGGAAGTAAAGCCACCCAATCATCTTGTAGGTCTCTCACGAAGGCTCGGAGGAAGGCTTTCAAGGTCCGGTTTGTGCGCTCCGCTTGGCCATTGCCTTGGGGATGAAAGGCGGTCGTGAAGTCCAACTGGACCCCAAATTTCTTGCAGAGTGCTCTCCAGTACTTAGCCGTGAACTGTGAGCCCCAGTCGGAGGCAATATGAAGAGGAAGTCCATGTAGGCGAAAGATGTGCTGAGCGAAAAGACTAGCGAGCTCAGGTGCCGTTGGTAACTTAATGAGGGGGACGAAGTGGGCCATCTTCGAAAACCTGTTGATCGTGACCCATATCACTGTTTTCCCTTCAGATGGTGGCACGTCCACGATAAAGTCGGTCGACAAATGGGTCCATGGCTCGGTGGGGATAGGCAATGGTTGAAGGAGCCCCCACGGACGACCAGTGTCTTTTGTCAAGCACAAGTCGGGCAGGAGCTGACGTAAAGACGAACATCTCTCCGGACCTGAGGCCACCAGTAATATTCGGTCAGCAGATCCAAGGTCCGAGCGACCCCCAAATGCCCTGCGGTCAAAGAGTCATGAGCCCATGACAACACCTTCTTGCGCAGGCGAATTGGTATGACCGTCTTACTCATAGGAACCGCCTCGGAAGCTGCATGAAGGATTTTGGCTGGATCGAGGATATAATGGGGCGGATCAGGGTTATCCTCTGTTTCAGCCGTGCGTGAGAGGGTGTCAGCTCTAATGTTCTTGGAGGCTGGCCTGTACCGGAGGAGGAAATTGAACCGGCTATAGAAGAGCGACCATCGGGCTTGTCGAGAATTAAGGCGTTGGGCTCGGCACAAGGATTCCAGGTTCTTGTGGTCTTTATAGACGATCACGGGGTATTGGGCCCCCCCCCCCCCTCCAGCCACTGCCGCCACTCTTCCAGTGCAAGCTTTGATGGCCAGGAGCTCCTTATCGCCGATACTGTAATTTCTCTCCGCCGGAGAGAATTTTCGAGAATAATATGAACATGGTAGGGGTTTGCCTTTGGTGGATAACTGGCTCAGGACAGCCCCTACCGCAAGATCAGATGCGTCTACCTCCACAATGAACTGATGCTGCGGATTTGGATGGTGGAGACAGACATCAAGGATAAAGGCTTCCTTCAGCCTCTGAAAGCATATATTGCCATCGGGGACCAATTCTTCGCATCGGCATCCTTCCTGGTAAGCGGTGCCACCATCCAGGAGTAATGGGGTATGAACTGGCGGTAGAAATTAGCGAAGCCTAGGAAGTGTTGTAGGACCTTGACCCCTACCAGCTGTGGCCAATCCCAAATGGCCGCCACCTTATCAGGGTCCATGTGGAAGCCCGTGGATGACACTATATATCCGAGGAACGGCAAGGATTCCTGCTCGAACTGGCACTTCTCTAACTTGGCAAAGAGACGATTGTCTCGGAGTTTCTACAGCACTTGCTGCACTTGTACGCGGTGCATAGACAAGTCTTTCGAATACACCAATACATTGTCGAGGTATACTATGACAGAGGTGTGCAACATGTCCCTCAAGACCTCATTCATAAGGTTCTGAAAGACCGCAGGGGCATTGCATAAGCCGAAGGGCATGACCAAATATTCATAGTGCCCGTCTCTAGTATTGAATGCGGTCTTACATTTGTCGTCGGGTCATATGCGTACCAAATTATATGCACCCCGGAGGTCCAGCTTGGTAAAGACCTTAGCCCCTTGAAGCCAGTCTAGTAATTCAGGAATCAGAGGCAAAGGGTTCCTGTCCCATTGTGTGATGGCGTTGAGGCTGTGGTAGTCGATGCAGGGTCGGAATGACCCATCCTTCTTGGCCACAAAGAAGAACCCGGCCCCGGTGGGGGAATTAGAGGGCTGAATGAAGCCTCTGTCCAAATTTTCCTGAATGAATGCTGACATGGCCCGAGTTTCTGGGAGTGACAAGGGGTAGACCCGTCCCCTAGGAGGCGTAGTGCCCGGGATCAGGTTTATGGCACAGTCATAGGGCCAGTGTTCCGGAAGGAGTTCAGTTTTCTCCTTAGAGAAGACGTTTTCATAATCTTGGTACTGTGGCGGGAGTGCCATGGGTGTGGTCAGGAGAGGCACACTGGGACGAGGGATACCTGTCAGCAGGAGTCAAAACAAGGTGGACCCCAGGATGCAATCTGAAGAGTATCCCAATGTATAACTGGGGCATGTTTCTGCAGTCAGGGCAAGCCTAAGATGATAGGGTGAATGGACCTCTCCAGTATAAGAAACGAGATTTCTTCCACGTGTAGGAGACCAGTGCGAAAAATGAAGGGCTTGGTGCAGGTAGAAATACTCCCCGGGAGGAGAGTACCGTGAATCGAAGATACCCGGATTGGAGGAATTCGGGGTTGGACCCCAATCTGCAACTGTTGGACGAGGTCTGCGAGGATGAAATTCCCTCCCGCTCCGGAGTCGATCAAAGCCAGCATATCAAAGGTACCCCCGGGGTAGATGAGGGTAACAGGTACGGTGGATGAGGAGGCAGAACTTATATTACCTAGGGTCAGCTCCTCAATGATCCCTAGGTTCTGGCGTTTCCTGGCTGCTCACCACATCGGGCTAGGAAGTGCCCCTTGCCACCGCAATATAGGCACAGACATTGAGTGCAGCGCCGTCTTCTCTCTTCCTGCGAGATTGGACCTCGACCCAACTGCATAGGTTCTATGCCTTGGTCTCCGGAAGAAGCAGAGGAGGAGGGTACCAGTCAGGCAAATGTGGACCCAGAGTTACTGGGTTTACGACTGGACCACCCTTCCCGAAAACAACGTTGGATTCGGCAGTCCACCCGTCCAGCCAGATCAATCAGTCTATTCAGTTCATCTGGGAGGTCCCTCGCCGCTAGTTCGTCTTGGAGTCTTGAAGAGATCCCTTCCAAGAATATGCCGCGGAAGCTGTCGTCCCTCCAGTCTAGCTCGGCTGCCAGGGTATGGAATTCCACCACATACTCTGCAAGGGACCGATTGCCTTCGCATAACTGGAGTAGCTCAGAGGCGGCAGTGGGTCTGCGAGAAGGCTCGTCGAAGATATTTCGAAAGGCCGAAACAAACTGTTCCAGATTCTTAAGAAGGGGATCTTTACGCTCCCATAGCAGAGAGGCCCAGGCCAGGGGCTTCCCGTCCAACAAAGAAATAATATAACTGGTCTTGATCTGATCCGTAGAAAACTGGGAAGGCAGCAGATTGAATCGGATGAAACATTGATTGAGGAATCCGCGGCAGTACTTCGCTTCCCCCGAGTACCGTGAGGGTGCCGGCAGCTGTGTGGGCATTGCCGGTCCAGGATCGGCCGCGGCAACTGGTGCAAGAGATACAAGTGCAGGTGTTCCATCAATATGATTGGCCAGTCTGTCTACTGTCACCATCAGAGCATCAAGACAGACTTGCTGTTGCTGCAAATGTTGGGCAATTCTGGGGATGGCCTTTAAGCCCGCCACGTCTGCCGGGGTCATGGCCTTGCAAACTATTGGATTCGTGGACCCTTGAGCCGGCTGGGACAGATGAAGACTCACCGTGGGAAGACCCACAGTGGATGTCGAAGCCAGGAGGCAGCACAGGGCAGGAGACCGGAGGGATCTTCACCACTGGAAGCCTGAGGTCCCCCCAGGAGGAGCCAGTGAGGACCCAAGCCACTTGGACTTACGTGCAGTCTGCTGTGGGCCGGTGTCTGAAGAGAAGTTCCAGAGGATTGAGAAGAGTAGAGCTGAAGCCAGGAGGCCAACTGGAACTTCACCACTGGAAGCCCGCAGTCCCCCCAAGAGGAGCTCGTGAGGACCCGAGCCACTTGGACTTAGGCGAGGCCTCCTGGATGAAAGCCGGAGTCAGAAGCCAGTGGACAAAAGCCGGAGTCAGAAGCCAGGGATAAGCCGAAGTCAGAATCCGCAACTAGCAACTCAGGACAAGTGAACCTCGTTGCAAGGCAAGGCATAGGCCTAGCTGCAGGATTTAAATACCCCTGCAGCATCTGACATCATCAGTGGGCTGTTCTCCATCTTCCCGCACTGACCCTTTTAAATCCTGAGCCCCTTAACGCATGCACACCTAGGGGGTGGGGCCAGGTGCGGAGGATCGACGGTGTCTCCCTCGAGGAGGGAGCGCAACGGCAGAAGCCAGGACGGATCTTGCCGTCCAGAGAGGCGTTTCAGCGGCCTGGGCCAGCTCCAAGGTAGGTGGAGGGACCGGGGCATGGCCCGGGACCGTAACACTAGCTTCTAGTTTAATACTTTCAAGCAGAAGCCATTTGGCAAATGGGTACATAAAACAGTATGGGAGAGGTTTCAGCTGACCAGTCTGTTCTCAGATCCCAGAAGAAATTTCCAGATATTGGGATTATTATGGAGTTTTTTAAATCATTATTATTTCCCTCTCCCTCTAGAAAAACAGTCTTGAGAAAACTTTCTTCCAAGCTGGTACTAACACTGAGATCTTTACAATGGAAATGTATAGGAGAAGTTGCAAAAGGGATGGCATCTCTGTTTTTACATAGCTAATAGGTGTATCCTTCTGCCCATTCCTTCTATGGATGGATGCAGTGAGTAAGCCCTTCAGCAGAAAATTTGCATGCATTTTCATATACAGGAATTATGGGTAATTGAAATTGCAGTTCCTTGGGTATCAATTTTTCACTAATTTGCCTTCCAGTGTTCTATTTAATAATTGCATGTCTAAACAGGGATTTGGAAAGGGCTTATATTACAAATATGTTGATCTTGTTGATTAAAAATGTCATTTTTGTATTTTAAAACAGTCACTCCATATGAGTATGGTGTGAAGAGTCAAGCTCAGTCATCAAGAACTGATTACAGCCTGCAGATTTATGTGGACTGTGATAAAATTACCCAATATAAGACCAAATGTACTAAGCAGTTTTATCATGGATGCAAAATGGGAGAAAAACCATAGTGAATCTTGCCCTAGGTACAAAATATATTTTGTGTTAAATATTTTTCATTAACTTCACAGGAATAATACATGGAGATCTTTTTTAGAAATGTAGCAAGCTAATATAAACCAGGTTCCTGCTTATCATGTGTTGGAGTCTTACAATGTGGACCGAGCTGTGTCTGGATCTGAGTGATGTGTTTTGGACCTGCCCAAAAGGGGTTTTCAACCTTGCAGAGACTGCAAGCCACCACAGCCAAGGTGAAGGAATATAAAAATACGTCAGAACCCCTGTGTGCTCTCCTGTGAATGACAAATGTTCTGCAAGAACCAACATCCAGCACTCACAGTGTTAACCATTTGGGAAAAGGGCTTTACTGTTAATCCTGCCCAGAGAACAGCACTACATAGCCAACAGAGGAGGAAGCCAAAGGAATGCTGGGAGACCATTTAAGGTAGAAAAGGCTAATTTTGATTGGCTCTGTTTGTGTGTGAGGGGTGGGGATGGCTAGGAGTTGGAGCCAGGAGCCAGGAAGAGAGGAGTGCATCTGGAAGCTCTGCAATCAGTTCTTCTCCTGAAGAACTAATTAACAAGAGGGAGAGGCAGAAGGCTGCACTCTGAGGAAACAGAGAGACAGTTGTTCCTGCTTCATAGCCAAGCTACATGTAAAATCCCAAGAAGGGACAGAGGAGCCAGGAGCTGAGAGACACAGAGTCTTTCTTCCTAGAGATATCCAGGCCCAAGAGCACATGGCTGGATCACCCTCCTAAGAGACTGAATTAAGTAATCTAAACCTTGCACAGAGAGTATTTTAGCAGAGGAGGGATAAGGTTTATTTCCTTGCTTTTTGTCCCCAAATTCACTATCTAATTTTAATCGCTTCAGCCTTTCAGCCGAAGTCTAGCATAAACCCCTTGCTGGCAGACACTGGGCAAGAAAAACTTGTGGACTGTGGTCTTTCTGTAGGAAACTGAAACCTGGCCCGCTTTCTGTTTAGTACCAAGCAAACCATTTGGGGAAGCTCCTCAGGAAAGAGAGACCTTTCACACAATGCAATGCTCCTCTGTTTGGTTTGTCATTTTCTTGATTTTTTTTTCCATACAATTTTGTGTTTAGGACAGAGTGCACACTGTACAAACTGGTGACATTGGGGAGGATCTGTTCCTGCTCCCCTCCTTCTTTTCTTTTTTTTTTTTTTTTTTAGTACTGAGGGGTAAAGACAATTTTTGAAAGCTGTGTACTTGACTGTCTTCCCCCCTAGACACATCTTTCTCTATTAGCGTTCCTTATTTTTTTTTTTACTATCCACATGAGTATGTTGGTTGCCCTGGCTAATGGGCGACACCCAGTGTTAATTTTGCATTGCTTGATCCAAAATAAGAAAACTGCAAGTTTATATTGTACTTCAATATTGTACTTTTCCTATTTCATGTTCTGGTTGGATTTACTGTCTATTTACACAATACTAGTAAAAGGGTTAATTATTCTTTTATTCTGGTGTGATGATTTTATCTGGTCTCTGGTACCACAAGTGAGAGGTTGTTTGGGAAGGGCACAGGATTGTGGTAGCTCGGCGACCGGGACCCCGTCTCATCCCCCACTCAGACTACAAACCTGAAAATAAATCATATTAGTAAATATAATTTCTCGTGTGGTACTCCCCACCCCAAGTATAGAGGTAATTCATAGTCCAGACCGGGAGGGGGGGCACACGATATTGTGTGCAAAATGTATTGCATATTGATGCCTAAGTAATACCATCTCTGGCAGAAGGTAAACTTGCATAGTGTTAATAAAAAATAAAACTTTATATCTCTAAACTGAATTGCAAACTGAAGAAAAAATGGGTTAGGGCTTTTTTTCAGTCTTTAATTGAGCTCTAGCACTATACACGTACATTCATAACTATGTGAGCATTTTCCTTATTTTTAAACCCTCTCCCCTTTTCACCTCACCCAGCCATTGCAGAAACAGTCCTTCCTCCTTTCCCTCCAGAACCTGGTATGCATGGACCCTGAGTCTGATCATTAGGCGTTGATGCTGTTTGATGGTCGAGACTCATCTCCCCTGTGAATGTTAAAGGCGAAAGATACAATCTGTGTGATGTGTTTGTAAATTATGTAGTCAGAATTGTGATTGGAGTTAGCCAAAAACAGGCATTTCACAATAGCAGCCGGGCTGTCATTACTCTGCAATCTTTACAAAGGTAGCTTATTTGAGAATCTGCAAATAGGAGAAATGCATCCTATGAACTCGAATGCCTCAAGTGCCTGACAGAGAGCAGGCTGACTACTACCACTGAAGACTAGGCTCTCTTTCCTCTGCTTTCTCTTCTCTTATTCTTTGGCCCCATTTTTCTCACCCTCTTCTCTTCCCTCTGTCCATCACTATACTTTTCTGTCCCAGTGGCTCTCCCACTTCTCTTCCTTCCCCTGTCACAAATTCACCCACGTATCTAAACGTAAACAACATTTTCTGTATTTAATAACAAGCACACATTGTATAACATCATCCTTGTTCATTTGAGTATATACCAGTTTACACTAGTATCACATACATATGTTATTATGTTCCGTAGTGAAATCAGTTGGCATGTACCAACTCCTGTTTTGCAATTCTCCACATGCCCTCCTACTCGCTGGAAATAGAAATGGTACATTGCGTAGGAGGCACTGCTGCTTTCAGACCTTTATTAAGTTGATATGGTTTCAGTGGACCAGATTGTTCCAGAGTATTTTTATGACAGTCTGAAATGTGAATTATTTTTGTATAAGGAGATGCATTTAAGAGTTTGGCATGCTGTGCATAACATAGTAACATAGTAAATGACGGCAGATAAAGAACAATTGCTCCATCCAGTCTGCCCAGTTATACCTATCTGTGCTGCAAAGAATATATATTCCAACTCCCACCTATAGAAGTTTGATCATTTGTAGGATATTACTCCTTATCTAAGTCAGTATTATCTTCCTCATCGATTCTTTACCCTTCTGGATAGATGAGCTAACAAGTTCCCATATTTAATCCAACTGCGGCAAGAATGCTGCCAACACCTTCTTCTCCTGCTCCTGCACCTCTCTACAAGTTTGCACGCACATGGCTGCACTATTAAAGAAAGCCCTGTGGGGGAAAAACTCTTTGGGGTGCTCCCTGATGACATCACTAGCACCAGGATATTTAAAGGACAATCCAGCCCTGACTTCTTGCCTCAGTAACAGGTCCTCCTGCCTTGCAGTGAATGTTACTTCTCTCTGTGCCTTGTCTCGCTGTTCCTGTGCCTGCCTCATTATCCTGCTGTCTTGCCCTGCCTTGTCTGTGCCCTTGTTCTACCTCCATTGCCTTGCCTTGTCCGTCTTCCCCTATCTTGTGCCTCAGTGTTTAGTCTTCATCTGTCTTGGCCTGATTCTCCAGTTCTGACCTTTGCCTTGGATTCTGACTTTTTCTGCTCGCTGCCTGCCCTAACCCCTGGTCTGTGTTGCAATCTTCACTTCCCGACAGCTTCACTCCGCCTACTTTTCCTTTCTTGCGGCTTCTCCTGCTCTTGATGGACGCCTGGCTGCCGCGGCGTCCGCCTGCCATCCTCTCCAGCGTCCCCGGACCAGCTTGGGCGCTGCCTACCGCCATGTTCTTCAGGTACCTTAGGGCGTGCACGCCGCTCAGCCCTCATTCTTATTTCCTCATTGGCGCGTTCCTCTGGGGCGTCCCCCTGTGATGACGTCACACTGCCCGGATATTTAAGCCTACTGTTTATTGCTAGCCATTGAGTTAGCAAGTGTGATCTTACGGATGGGATTCGCTCTCCGTACCCAGCTACTCTGCCTTCCAACTTCCATTGGACTCTTTCTGCTAACGGGGGCCTCTTTGCTTCTTTGCTCCTCGGGGGCCTCTTTGCTTCTTTCAGGTCGCTATCAGGTAACCGGTACTCGCTCCTCAAGGGCCCATGTTCCCTGACTCGCTGCCTGTGTTCATCTCCTCTTCTACTTGGAAGAATTCGCTACAGACACCATCAGTGAGTACTACTATCATCCACTCCTCAGAGCTGTCTCCCTGGAACCAGGTACTTGCTCCTCGAGGGCCTGCCTCCGTTCCAGCGCCAGTGCCATCTCCTACGTGGAACCGCTGTGTGAGTACTTTGCCAACAAGTCTCTCTGCCTCCAGGGATCTGGTACTCGCTCCTCGAGGGCCAGCTCTCCCTATCTCGGGGCTTCTCCATATTTGGGACTCTGTGAATGTCTATTGTACTCACTATCTCAGTTCTCTCCACTACAGCACTGCTACCGGAGGAACCGCTGTTCCAGCGCCCTGGGGAATACTAGCCCAGCTGGGCTGCATCTTCTACTCACTACTGCCACCTCTGGTGGTTTCTCAAACTGTCTAAATAAAGAACTATCTGTGTTTTTGTGTCTAGAGCTGAGCCTGACCTGTGGCCCCTCACTGGACTTCCCCCCGTGGGCGTGGTCAGCTACCACAGTGGCCAAGGGTCCACCCAAACCTCACTAACTATAACAGTCTGGACCTGGAAATAGTCTGTTCACTGCCTGCCCTGATCTTTGGCCTGAACCCGGACTTTGTCTACTCACTGCCTGCCCTGACCACTGCCCATACCTGCACTCTCTTTGACCCCTCCCTTAGGAACAATGGCCTAAGCCCTACAGGTCCCTGGAACCTAAAGGCTGAACCTGTGGGGAATGGGGCTGCTACAGTTGAAACTCTATCCCAGTCCCAGTAAAAGCGTGTCTACTAGCATTTGGCGTGAGCCTAGTAGTTTCACCTACTAGACTTCGTCAACCACACCACAACCAAAGGCTCACAACCATGACACAGAGTGGTCCTAGATAAATATAGTAAACCAATAGGTACAATGAACAGTATGTACATATATTATTTATTTAGATTTTTATATTTTGCTTTTCACCACTTCAAAGTGTACATCAAAGTGGATTACATTCAGGTATTATGGGTATTTCCCTATCCCCACAGGGCGTACAATCTAATTTTGTACTTGAGGCAACGGAATGTAAAGTGACTTACTGAAGGTCATAAGGAGCGACAGTGGGATTTAAATGCTGATTTCAGTGGGTCGTATCCTGCTGCTCTAACCACTAGGCTACTCCTCCTACAGTACCTATAAAACATTTAAATTAAAATAGCCTTCAGAGCCATAAAAGAAAAAGGTCCTGTTCATACCAAGACCATAATTTATATGGTAGAAGAGACAACACATAGGGCCAGTCCACTGCAGCTCTTCTCCCAGTCCTAACTCATGAATAGTGACAAATTTGTTGGTGCCCTTTTTTCCTTGGGATCCATCTTTTATTTCATTATGACATCACATTCACTAATTATGACTGGCTGTTTTCTGACTTGATTATTGCTGTATGTCCTATTAATGCATAAAGTTGTGGTCTAAAGCTGACTTGCAGTTATATTTTCTTATAAGCAAGCTTTTCCTAAATTAGCTGAAAGTTGATACATTTTGCTAAACTAGATAGCCAACTGCTGGGTTTGTACTTCAATATATGGCCCTGCCCAAAGTTTCCTTAAGGCCTAATTATTATTATTTTTTTAAATAAATCCTTTTTATTGGACAATAAAATGATAACAAAACAATCATCAGAACAAGTATTTTCATTGTATCCAGCATTAAAGCATCTCCAAGTATTCAAATAACAAGCATACAAAATAAACCTAGCGTTTAACCACACTGCTTCCACATATGCCTATAAGTGCCCACCAGAAGTGATTCTTCATACTGGCAGGACACTTAATAACGAAAGGATACACTAGATTTAATGGAAAGCACGCCATAATGCACATCCCTCCCCACACCCCTTATTTATAGGATCCTTGAGGAGCTAAGGAAATATATAACAAGCACCATCAATTGCCCTCGCTAGTCACAGAAAGAAGAAAGAGAGGAAGCAACCTAATCAGTAGCTACGCCATTCAAAATCAGACTCCAGGCTGGCGGAGATAGTGAATGAAAATATATTTCCCAGCGCTTTAAAAGTTCTTTTTCTTTTTAAACCATTCAATTTTTTCTATATATTTATCTAAAATATACATGTGATGGATCATGTTGCGGAGCTGCATGATCGAAGGTGGGTCTGGAGAGATCCATTTTTGTACCTAATTATTTCTTATATGTGATAAAAAAAAATAAGATAAGCTTAAGATACATTACAGCTGTATCCTTCTGATAGGAAATCTTGTTAAATAGACATCAGATTTCATCTATTTTTATTACTCAAGGATACAGGCCTTTCTGCAAAACTCAGAAGTTTAATTCAGTTGCTTAAAATTGTGCATTCAGAATGCCCAGCCCTTTCTGGTCCAGGCATAAGGTGGATATAAGATGTACTGTCACTTTAAAGCAATTTTTTTGTATATTTTAAGATAACTTAATTATAGATTTATATTAAAGATATGCAAATAGACAGTAGCTAGGGTTGAATCTTAATGACTGGTGCCACTGTTCACAAGTTTTAAACTTGTACTAGTTCATCTTTTTCTGTCTGTTACCTTGTGTCCAATATTTGTGTATGTATTTTTAGTACAGCAGTCAGAAACTCAGAGCTGCTTCTGCTCTTTGCAGAGGATTCTGGAAGAATGCAAAGATACAACTCCCTAGGAGAGGATTCTGGGGATTTTAGGTATTCACAAGGTTACATTCTGGCAGCTTAGGTCTCATGACTTTGCTGGCTGGTACCAGGTCACTACTATCCTGCCAACATTGCCCAGGTGTTTTCTGGAAAGTGTAGCCTGTTGGTTCCAGCCTGGCTGCTCTGTGATCTCCAGAGCCTCTAAGTCGTGCTTCCATTACCTGCTCCTCGTTTTCTTATTACCACTTTGCTAGATGATACCTCGTACTACCAACCTGATGACTTCAACACACTTGGTTTCTGAGGAATTTGTCTGTTGGTATCAACCTGGCTAGCCTGTAGCCTATGATGTCACTAGGAAATGCTTTTTTTAATCTCTGACTTGTTTTCTCTTTATCATCTATCCCTTTGCCTCTGCTCTCAAAAGAATGAGGAGTGGGTTGTTTGTAATACCTGCAACCTCCAAACCCTATTCCTACCACTGTTCTCTATATCTGTTCCAAGCATTCTTGAATTTATTTCTTATTATCTTCTATCATGGATTACGCAACAATGCCTGTTAGACTTCATATTAGATCATCAGTGGTTCATCATTCATTAAATCCTTCTGGTTTATTTCTGTTTGGAAGTTTGAGTAAACTTTTATACGAACAGGTTATCAGCCTGTAACACAATCCCCAGCGTCAGGTCCACTCTTTGTCTTACTTTTATCTTGAGACTTGTTCAGCAAGGGTGGCCCTATATTGTCAGAGTCTATGCTCCGCCAGTATAGTTCTCATGATTATTAAAGTACACAGTCTTCCTCACCACTGCCAAGGGGATGATTCCAAGAGGAGGCATGCTTGATTTCTCTCACAGTACTAGTTTTCTCTACTTCTTCCGGAAGGTTGTTATTTCAAACATCTGGCACCTTCTCAGTAAAGAAGTATTTTCTTATGTTTCTCCTGAATTTTCCTCCCTCCAACTTCATGTCATGATTCCTTGGTTTTTTTAAATATTCCTTTCCTATGGAAAATTTCAGGAATTTCAAGGACAATTTGTTTAATGTTCCCTAGCTGTTGCCCAGGAGTCTGCCACCTGCATTCTAAACACTAGGGAGCCAATGCAATACAGTGCTCAGCAGAGAGCACTGTTAACCCGCAGTTGGACGTGCTTGCTCATTCACTCACTCCCCCACCCCCACGAACTAGCTGCAGCAACAGCCTCCTCCACGTCCATCCCTAAAGGCAGCAGCAACCTACTTCACTTTCAGCCCTCGCGGAGGAGTCCCATCGGCGGCGGGGGTTGACGATCTTCTTCATTTTCCTCCGAGCCGCGCTGCACATTCTTCAGGCCGTGCCTCTCTTCTGTTCTTCGGGCCGACGCTGACCACACTAGCATGGTCTCTTCTTCCCGCGCACACACTCGCTGCTCACCACTTCCGCTTCCGGGCCGCAGGGGGGGGGGGGAGCAGGAAGAAGAGACCATGCCGGTGCCACTGACTCCAGCTGTCCTGCCGCGTTCCGCCCGGGCTGACAGCATTTTAAGCCCGGGCGGAGGAGGACCAGGGAGCAGTTGGGTCAGCGGGGACCGGATTCTATGACGGCATTGCTCCGAAAGGCCTCTTCTGGTTGAGTGGGCCTGGGTCCAAATTGGGTGGGCAACTGCCCACCCAGGCCCACCTGTGGCTACGCCACTGAGCTGAGCGCTCCTTAAACCAGGACAGAAAAGCAGAAAAAACTGAGAAGCGTCTGTTTCCTGAACCCCTGGCTGTGCAGTGTTTAGGAAAACCGACGCCGGATCGACTCGACATCGACTTTCCTAACTGGCGGATGGCCAACACACTCGGGCTCTCCTTGCTAACACGACCCCCTAATTTAAATATTGCATGGTGCCCCAGGGGCGGGGGGGGGGGGGGGGGCGCCTGGCGGTGCATTAAGATAGAGGGAGCTGACTGTTCAGCGCCTGCTTTCTGCACCAAAATATTGCATCGGCCACTAGGTGTGCTGCAGCATCTCGCAGTTAGAATGTGGGCAACAGATTCCCGGGGAGCTTCCAGGGAACATTGGTCATATGATATGATGTGTTGCTCATATCATGATCAATGATCCTTGGAAGTCAGAGGTGATTGTGTTCACTGATTGTTGTGTTCTCTGCAAAAGCTAACGTCTGCTTTGTACAGTATGAGGTATTTCTGGTTGTCAGGTACAGTTTATCAACAGATACATTCCTGAACATACCCAGATCAGTCCAGAAAAGTGGGTTGTGTATCCCTACCAGCAGGTGGAGTCAGAGAACAATTAGAACTTGGAGCACTGCTATATAAAGAGAGTGCCACCTGCAGTCACTCAGAATTTCTCTGACTCCAGCGGGTGGTACAGATGCACATCTGCAGTCTTTAGTTATATTTTTTATTTCGTTAGTTTGAATTTAATTTTTTGGTTTACAGTTGCTTCCTGAGGTGTTAGGCACCTTCATGGGCCATCCCTCAGTAGAAGCCGGGCATCCGGGAAATTGGATATTCCTGTTGGGGTTTTGCCTACCACAGTTCGGTGTCTGACGACCAGAGGCTCCTAGCTACTCACCACCGTCGCTGCTACAGCTGCTCCCTTGTCTCCTGCAACAGCTTTTCTCTGTGTCTTGGTAAAGTTTAATTAAAAAAAAAAAAAAAAAAAAGCACTGTTTTCACTGCAGTTGACAGTCTTCAGTGCTGAGGTAAGGAGAGGTGCAGGAGGGACCGGATCTTTATAGGCCGGCCGGGGAAGCTGTCAGCAGTGTTCCCCTCGGCTCCGGGTCGTTTTCTGAGGGCAAGGGTGAGTTTTTTTTCAGTATGCCTCGTTTACTCGCCGCTTCCCTGCTGGGAGCCTTGTGATTTCATTATGGACAGGCTCCTTTCCCGCAGCACGGCTGCACGCGTTTTTTTTCTCCTCAGCTGGTAGTCTCTTAGCCCGCAGCATGAAAAGTTTGTTTTTCCTGGTCCTGCCTGACTGAAATTTTCTCCACGTCATGGCTCCGAGCATTTCTTTTTTTATTTGCTCCCTTTTCTATTTTACTTCAGACTATCGGCGCGCTGCTGCGGATGGGACCGAAAACAGAATCGCAGGCCTGCCGCGCGTGTGGGTCACGGGGCCAGGTGTTAGATGCGGCCTCATTATGCACAGCGTGTTCCCCGGGGTTAGAGGGCTCTTCAGGGCTTCTTGCCTCCTCCTTTGGGGAGGGAACGTCTGTCTCGGCTTCGCGGGAAGAGGATTCTCCACCTGTTCTAGCCCCGGTGAGGGAAGACCTCACTGGGGGAACTGATGATATCACCCCAGCCGACTCTCCAGTGGGGGAGGGGGACCCGGAGGGGTTTTCCCCAGAATTTGTCCTCCTTATGCACCAGGCTTTCCTGGCAAGGAAATGCTTGGCGGTAAAGCGGCCCGGTCTCCTGGGGCAGGTTCGGACTCACCTGAGAAAAGAGGTCGGGGTATGGACCTTCGTCAGCGCATCTTTGATCAGGCTCACCCCACAGGGGATTCTCCCCAGGGTATGCGAGATCCGATCCCGGGGTCTGGGGCGACGCTGGCTTCTGGGGTAGTAGGGGCAGCAGACCCGGATCCACGCCGGATCCGGCTGATGTGGATACTGATTTTCCAGATGAGCCCAATGACCCTCCTACGGAGGGGGATGACCCCAGTGTGGTGCGTTTGTTCAAGCGGGATGAGTTAAGACCCCTTATTCCCCAGGTCCTTGAAGTTCTGGACTTAAGGTTTCTCAAGAAGAGTCCGACAACGAGGGCGTCAATCCAGTCCTCGACGGCATTAGGGGTCCCACAACATCTTTTCCTCTGCCTAAGAAGGTTTGCAAACTAGTGACCCGGGAGTGGGAGACTCCGGATTCCGACTTGAAAGTGGTAGTTATTTGGCGCGAAACTGGCAGCGATAAGGGTCCTTACCTTTCGCCGCCAGCGGTGTCTCCACAGCGTCGGCCCCAGTGCCGCCCCGACTCCTACTCTTCCGGGGCCGACTCCGCCCCGATCACCCTTTTCACGTGCAAAAGCTAATGAAAATGACACCCTAAATGAAGAAAATTGTCCAGTCCCTTGGAAAAAAAAATAACCTCCCCCCAGACCTCTTAATCCGTGAAGCCTTTAAAATCTGTTTAAATCTTCATGGAGCAGGAGTGATCCCCAGTTGCTTTAACCACACCACTGCTGCTCTTTCAAATGTTGTTGGCAGACCAAGGCTGACATAATTATTACTTTATTTTGTACACAACGATGCTAGCCTCAGTCTGGTCTGCCAGCAACAGTGGCAGAAAGGAACAACAGAGGATCACTCCTGCCCTGTGAAGGCTTCAAAAGATTTAAAAAACTTCATGAGGTAATAGGGTCTAGGGGAGGCTGGGGGTATCAGAGAAGGGCACAGGAAGGTTTTGAGTATTTTGCAGGTGCAGGGACCTTTTTTTTTAATGAAATGAAGAAAAACAAACAACATTTTGTTCATTTTACTTTCATTTTTAAAACAAAGTGAAATGGAAAATTCATTACAATTTCCCATTGCATTTCAACTAAAGCACAGCTCTATTTTTCCCAATGGAGAGAGGTAAATAGTGGAATGCCCCAGTGCTCTGTTCTGGGACTGGTGTGGTTTAACGTATTATTAAATCACTTGGAAAAGGGAGCAATGAGTGAAGTAATCAAATCTGCAAATAACATAAATTATTCTAAGATACTACAGAAAGACCTTGTGAAACTAGGGGATTGGTCATCTAAATGGAGAAGGAAATTTAATGTGGGCAAGGTCAAAGTATTACATTGTTCCTTGTAATAATGTTAATGTTAATGTTCATTGGTTGATTGTTATTGTTCAATGTTCTATGTAAAAAACCCCGGTCTAACCTCCCAGACCAGGGCAACCTTTTTGTTACATGTAAACCGGATTGATTTGTATTGCATACAGGAATTCCGGTATATAAAAATTAAAAATAAATAAATAAATGAATAAAGTGATTAAGAAAAATAATCCTAACCATATGCACACAATACTGGGTTCTGTATTAGGAGTCACCATCCAGGAAAAGGATCTTGGGATCATTATGGACAATATGTTGAAATCTTAAGCTCAGTGTGCAGTGACGGTCAAAAAAAAGCAAATAGAATGGAAGGAATGATTTGGAAAAGGAAAGGAGAATAAAATGGAGAATATCATAAAGCCTCTGTATCGATCCATGGTGTGACCGCATCTTGAGTACTGCGTGCAGTCTTGGAAATCCCCCCTCAAAAAAGATGAAGCAGAACTAGAACAAGAACAGAGAAAAACAACAAAAATGGTAAAGGGGACGGAATGGCTCAGGGCTCTTCAGCTTGGAGAAGGGATGGCTGAGAGGGGATATAATAGATGTTAATAAAATCATGAGTGGGGTGGAACAGGTAAATAGCGAATGTTTATCCTATCAAATAATACTAGGACTAGGGGACAGGCTTTGAAACTAACAGGTACCAGATATTTGAAACAAATCAGAGAAAAGATTTTTTCACTTAGGGGTAGATTTTAAGACCTGTGCGCGCACGTCCATGTGCATGCACTACCCAGCGCATACACATGGACACGCAATTTTATAACATGCGCGCAGGCGCACGCATGTTATAAAATCAGGGGTCGGCGTGTGCAAGGGGGTGCACAATTGTGCACCTTATGTGCGCCGAGCCCACACTGCCTTCCCCCGTTCCCTCCCAGGCCACTCCAAAATTGGAGTGGCCTGGAAGGGAACTTTTCTACCCCCCCCCCCGCCCCCTAAGCTAAACCCCGCCCAAAAAATTATCCTACCCTGTTGCGCTTTGGGCAGGTGCAAGTTGCGCGTGCTGGCAGTTGGCCGGCATGCGATCCCCTAGCACAGCAGCAAATGGCTGCTGTGCCGGAGCCTCTGACCCCGCCTCCTCCCCGCCCCTTTTTGAAAGCCCCGGGACGTAGGCGTGACCCGAGGCTTTACATGCGTTGCCAGGCCTTTTTAAAATAGGCCCGGCACGTGTAACGTTTTGAAAATGGTGTCCTTAGTGCACAATTAAGCTGTGGAATTTGTTGCTAGATGATGTAGTCAAGGCAACTAGAATCATGGGGTTAAAAGTGGTTTGGACAAATTCTTAGAGGAAAAGTCCATAACATGTTATTAGCCAGGTAGATTAAGGAAAGCTACTGCTATCCCTGGGAGTGAAACATATCTGCTTCATGGAATCTGCGACCTGGGAGTGAAACATATCTGCTTCATGGAATCTGCGACTTGGATTGGCCACTGTCAGAGACAGCTTACTGGACTGAATGGACCTTTGGTCTCATGCAGTATGGCACATCTTATGGTCTCATGTCTACTCTTCTCCTGTAGAGAAATCTAGTACATAGCTCTATGAAAATAATCTACATACAAAGATGACAAGTGCCTGAAATATCCTGCCAACGTAGGTTGTAGAGGCCAGTGGTGTAATAGAATTTAGACATCTTTGGGACAGATATAGAGAGCAGTGGCAGAAACAGGGCTGAGAGGCTGAGTAAAGGATATGGGGGGAGCTGGTGTTGGTTTAACCATGGAAATTTATGTACCTATCTACTAAAAGTGGTAGAGAACCACAGAGGAGGAATCTAGACTGAGCAGACTGGATAGACCAATTGGTCTTTGTCTGACAGAATTTACTATGTTACTAGGTTGAAATTACATCAAGGAGCGAAAGTTTCTAATCCTGTTGTCTTTCTGCACATATTTCTAGAGTGCAGGAGGTATTAACTAGCTATTTATTTATTTATTTCCAAACATTTGATATTCCGCTTTTTTCCAAGACAGGTCTCAAAGCGGATTTCAGTAAATTAAATTGGATTAACAAGTCATAATTAAAAGCAGAGTCTGGGATAATAAATCTGTTTGCCCTCCAAGGCAAATGATCAAGGTAGCGGGACTAGGTAATTTTAACAAATAGTACCAGTACTAAGATATTATTTATAGTACAAAATCAGTACCAGAACCAGGGAATTGAACAATACCTTTAATGCCCTGCAAGTCAAGTGCTCATGGGTGATGCAACTTAGTTATCTTAACACGCAGACTGAGATTACAATATATTCGGGTCAGAACAGAGTCTGGAGAAAAAGCTCTGTTTGCCCTCTGTGGCAATGGGTGGAGGGCTAGGTTGTTTTAACAAACTGACTGAGAGAAGGTTTGGTTGAATAGCCAAGCCTTTGCTATCTTCCTGATACATACACCTAGTCATTCAGGCCTGTGTGACCCTCCATAGCAAATCTCTAGTTTACCACCAGAACCTATAGATTACAATCTCTGTAACTCCTGCATTAAATTATAGAGTTCATTAAGCAGGGCAGGCCCTACGGACGTGCAAGGAAAAGGGGCAAATAAGTCAATGGGGAGCTGGGGGCAAGGGAGAGGAAGGGGGGGAGGGGATGGAGAAAGGAGAGGCATTTCTGAGAACATGTGCCGCTGTCCAAAGGAGGTTGCCACATGAGCAGCCTGATTATGCCTTCTGTGCATCGCTCGAACCATGGCCGTCTGCTCCCAGTTTTACTTTTATTTTCATCTGAAGCATCACTTCTGAGTGCAGTGTCAGGGATGGTTGCCCTGCTTGCCATCCCCCAAGGTTGCACCTGGAGTCAAATTACTAGTCTGACAATAAGTAACTTAATTTCTAGTGCATTGTAATTTCATTAAAAAAAAAAAAAAAAGCTTTAGCAGTGGTTGGATAATGTTATCTTGTAGCAGAGCATATAAAGATAAAAAAACGGTTCTGGGATTTTAACCTTGCTCTTTGGTCCTGTCCTTTTCCCCAGCCTGCTTTCTTTCTGTTGTGCACTTTTCTCCAGTCACAAATTAATTTGTTGTGTAGTCACAATGTACTTACTATACATGAGGGGCTAATCCTTTTTAAATTTGTTTTGTTACTTGAGTCTACTATTTTTGTTGCTGATCTCGAAAGGTTGAAGCTCATTCATTCGGTACATTTGATGGACAGGTAGTTCTGCAGCAAAGTACAAACTAGATTTATTTTGGTATTTAGATACCAGGCCAGGGTTCCAGCAGTGTTAAGTCCCTGAACCAAACAGCAGGAGGTAACTCTGCCCAAAGTCACAAGGAGTGTCAGTTCTTCATAGAAATTAACCCTAAAGGATGATCACTGGGCATTGTTCAAATCAGGTAGGCAACTCCGGTCCTCAAGTGCCGTAAACAGATCAGGTTTTCAGGATATCCACAATGAATATGCATGAAGTATATTTACATACCATCTAGGCAGTGCATGCAAATATACCTCATACATATTTATTGTTGATATCCAGACCTGTTTCAGACACTCCAGGACCAGAGATGCCTACCCCTGGTGTAAAAAATATTACAGTATATCCTATATTCACTTTCTATAGCAGGTAGGTATTTTGGAACGGGTATGTTTTAAAAATAAATTTTAGGGATTTTGATTTGTTTGTTTGAGTATTTTTTTTTTTACATGGTGCTTGTAAATGATTCCAATAGTACTACTGCAGTAGGAACAGGGCAGCTCATAGTACTGCAGGAAGGGAGCTCCATAAAGGAACCACAGCGATGGCACTGCAGGAATGTAGTCCCATTGTATGGAACTGCACTGATGTCAAGGCCTGCATGCCTGCAGCAGAAATATCAGAAGCCAAAATCTTACTATTGCAGCATGACATTTGCAATAAAAATGGACTGTCTTGTAAAACAGGTGCTGTTCCCAAAATCTCAGCCGCATTGGATAAGGAACTACAGGAGCTCATTTAATATAATATTTGTTGATAGTCTGCACTAGTCCTCTTTTAATAGAAACCAACTACTTCAGTTTAAAGAGATACAGTCAGGGCTGGTAAAGGAAATCTGAAAATTTGCTGAAAGATAAATGTTATCTCCATGTTATCAGTTGCCTTTTATTCATCTGTGGAGTTTTGTCTGACATTCCCTTTAGTCTACCAACTTTTTATTTTTTTTTATGTGAGTGAATGTTATGGCATTATAGGGAAACTAAAGTCCTCTATTTACACAGCAGCAGTGCAAGCTTCCTGCACACACACACACACACACACACACACACACACACACACACACACACATGACACAGCCCAGCCCTAAAAATGTTCTAACTTTTATTAAATTATTAAAGGGCCTAATTACTAAAGGTTTTATCCTATATTGTATCTATGGGAAAACTGCTTAGGAATGGAGGAGTAGCCTAGTTATTTCAGCAGAAGGCTGAGAACCAAGGGACCTGGGTTTCAGATCCCACTACTGCTTCTAGCAACCTTGGGCAAATCACTTCATCCTCCATTGCCTCAAGAACAAACTTAGGGCTCTATTTACTAAGCATTTTACCCATAAACAGAAAATAGAAGAAAGCCTATAGTAAATAAGCCCTTTATTATTTATTGGATATATATTCTGCATATTCCAACATTCAAAGTGAATTTCAAAATTAACATACATAATTTAAAAACATATAAAATAGATATCAAACAGATACAATAAAAACAAATATTAGAACTAAAGACTTTATAAGATATAAAACCAAATAAAAATATAAAAATAATCATAAAAACCATCAAATTAAGACAAGAAAACACAGGAATCATTGCATTCTGTCACATAAATCACCATCAAAATTAAACTAAATCTTCACCAAAGGCTTTCTTGCAAAAGAAAGTTTTTAGGGCTTTTTTGAATTGTGTCATATCACCTGTACTCCAGGGTACAGTCAAGGAAGGAATTCCAGCTATTGAAAAAGTCCTATGATGGGCTTCATTAAAAGGTGGACCAGTCTATAAGAAGGAATCTCAAGTACAGATTTATTTGCTGCCCTCAGAGACTAAGATGGCACATAAATCCAAAGTAGTTCATTGATCCATGGAGCAGAGCAATTGTTATTGATTAACTTGTGAACTAGTATATCAGTTTTATACCTGATAGGCCATTCTACTGGGAGCCAATGCAGGGTTCAGGCTGGGTTAATATGATCAAAAGATTTTGTACTTGTAAGTAGTCTAACCGCAGAATGTTGCATTGTCGAATGGCTCTTAGGATAGAAGTGGGAAGACCTATCAACAGAAATTACAATAATCTATACTTGTAAGTATCATGGCCTGCAAAACTGAGCAAAAATCATCTTCTGGGGGCAGAGCAATACCTACAGTACCTGAATGTAATGCACCTTGAGCTACCAATTAAAAGGTGTCAGCTAAATCTAAATAAATATATAAGGCCCTAAGTCATTAAATTTATTATTATTCTGCATTAAGACTTTTCACTTACATGTTCTAGGGTGAAAGGCCTTGCAGGTCACCCCCCATATTCTTTTATTTTCTTTTTTATATAGCACTGGACAGGATAATAATAACAAGCACATGCATCAACACAGAGAGATAACAAACTCATATAGCTGCTATAACCAGTGACGGATTTAGGATTTTTTGCCACCCCTAGGCACTATTTGTGGTCATCCCACTTCCCTGCGCACCTCCTTGCAAACAAGGGACAACAGAGCAAAAGGTGTAAGGCAGTGGGGCCGATGCAATAAATGTGCATAGAAAGCGGGCGCTGAACAGTCAGCTTCCGCTTTCTTAACGTGCCCCAGGCACCCCCAAGGGGACGCCATGCAATATTTAAATTAGGGGGGTCGCGTAAGCAAGGAGGCGCTAAGGTTGCTTGTGTGCCCCTAGCACCTTGCTATCATGAACCCGATCGGTTTCCTAACTTGGCTGTCTGCCGGTTAGGAAAACCGACGCCGGGGATTCAGGAAACAGATGCTTGTCAGTTGAGCGTCCGTTTCCTGCACCCGACTGTCATGTTTTGTTTTTTTTAAACTTCTTTCTTTAAGGTTTTCCTCCTACTTAATATCGCAACGATATTAAGTAGGAAGAAGTACAGAAAAGGAGTTTTTTCTGCTTTTCTGTACTTGTTTTAAATGCGCTCAGCTATTAATGCCTGCTCCAGGCAGTCATTGATAGCTGATTGCTAAATGTGTGTCTGAGACACACATTTTTTTTTTGCATCGGAGTGAATGCCTAATAGCCTCATTCACAGGCATATGCAGGTGATGAGCGCTATTAGATTCACTTCGTGTTGGACGGACATTGAATGGGCGCTAATCCCCTTATTGCATTAGGGGATTGATTAGCGCCTATTCAACCCGCGTCCAACTGCGGGTTATACAGTGCGCTCGGCTGAGCGCACTGTATTGCATCGAATCCAGTGTTCTTTGTTCTGTTCTATCTGCTTCGGGCTCACCTCCTTCCCTGAATGACAAGAGGAGAGAAGCTGGATTGGAAAGCAGGATTTCTTTGTTCCCTGCTGTGTGTTCTGACCTCAACCCCCTCTCCTCCTGTTCCCTGCACAAGATGGTGGGGGATGTATGGCAAAGGGACAGGGGTGTGCTGTAATAAGGAATAGAGTTGTTTTTCTTTGCTCTATCCCTTCTAGCTTCACCTTTCTCCTCTTGTTCTCTGCACAAGTAGGAGAAGGCTGTTCTCTCCTGAGTGACATTCAGCACAGCTGGGAGGCAGCAAATCTTCAGCTGGCCTGCTGCCCCCCACCCCCAGCATTTTGCCACCCTAGGCACAGGCCTAGTGTGCCCATTGGCACATCCAGGCCTGGCTATATGTAAGGGAGTTCAATATTTTAGTGGAAAGAGATACAAGAGATGTGGGGATAGGAGCAGTTACAGGTGTGCTTTAGTGGTAGATCACTAAGGATTCTGGGAGCATTTTGGAGACCAACTGCATGCCTCCTCAGAAGGAAATACATCTACAGGTGGAACTGGATGGAGGAGGCTGGTGTGCCGCAAAAGGAAAAAGAAAAGCTTGGAAGTGAGAGAAAAAGATGAAGCGACAATAGGTGGGGCTGCCAGCAATGTACAGGAAAGGCTGTAATGAGAGGTAAGGTCTGAGATGTGAGGAGGGGCCAATCTGGAGTCTCCCTTGTTGTTGCTTTCTGTTCCAGAACATCTGGTTAGACAAGACATAAGTTCCTGGTTACCTCTGAACCATATCCAGGCATGCTGTTGCTTCTGGCGATAAAACTTCTGTGATTCTGCTGTTTATTGGTGGTTGTGAAATCCAACACATAGTTTCAGTTTATTTCTTCAAATATATATTTCTTTCCTGGTAATGCCATACTTACCAGATTTTCTTGTGGTGATTTTCATTCCTGTTTGTCCTGGCTGTGTTAGTCTATTTGAATACATAAAATTATTTCTACATATTTCCCTTTATAATCTCATTGGCCCTGTTCTATTTAATAGTATTGTCTTCTTGTTAGTAATCATGGAGCTTTTAAAATAAGGCTCAGCAAACAAAAAGAAAAACTTGTTAAAAGTTTTTGTGTTGTTTTAATTTTAGCCCAGCAGATTCATCGTGCTCCTTTGGACTTCCAACTCAATCAGAACCAATCTTACTTGGGCTATGGGGCCACAGACCTTCATTGGCAACTAAGCCCAGCTGTTATGGCCACAGTCCTTGGTTGAGGGCTCACAAACCACAGCTCCTTCCAGACCCCTGCAATTGTGAGCCTAAAATCTGGTTACTTATTCTCTGTGGCCTGTTGTGGCTGCTGCTTCCACCTGTGCCTCAATCAGTCCTAAAGGCATTGATTGCCACCTCCTGCTTATGCTCTCTTGCCAGGCAACAAAATCCATTGACCAGAGGTGAGTGGAAGTTTTAAATCCTGGCCATCCACCCATGGCTGCTACCTTTTGAAATAATAAAAATCCATAGTTTTTCTAAAAAAAAAAGTTTGTTTTTTAATGTGCACAATCCTAAAAAAAAAAAAAAAAAGACAAAGCTGTGTGTTGCAGCTGTTACAGTGGCTGTTGTAAAAATGGCACCTGCACAGTGCATTTTGATGTGGTCAGTATTAGCCAAAGAATGCCCTCCCCGTGTCCATGGGAAGCAAGAACATTTAGTGTAGGCCAGGGATCCTCTACCCTTCCTACTGGAGGTGAGAAGAGTCAGTGTGGGCCAGGGGATCCTCTCCGCTAGCTTCAGAGGTGAGAAGAGAACAAAACAGAGTATCGTATTGCCTTTGTATAGATCCATGGTGTGACCGCACCTTGAATATTATGTGAAATTCTGGTCATTCCATCTCAAAAAAAGACATATTGATCACAGAAAAGGTACAGAGAAGGGCAACAAAAATGTTAAAGGGGATGGAAAAACTCCCATATGGAGAAAAGCTGAACAGTTAAGGCTTTTTAGCTTGGAAAACAGACAACTGAGAAGGGGATATGATTGAAATTTATAAAATCATGAGTGGGGTGGAGCAGGTAAATAGGGAACGGTTATTTACCTTTTCAAAAACATTAGGACTAGAGGACATGCATGAAACGAGCAACTGGCAGATTTAAAACAAATCATATTTTTTCACTCAGCGCATTATAGCACTAAAAAATCTGTTGCCAGAGGTTTGAAAGATATAAATTGGGGTGGAATAGGTAAATAGAAAACAGCTATTTACTCTTTCAGATAATTCTAGGAATAGGGAACATGCTATGAAACTAGCAACTGGCAGATTTAAAGCAAATCATATTTTTTTCACTCTGTGCACTATAGAGCTTTGAAATCTGTTGCCAGAGGATTGAGATTTATAAAATGATGAGTAGGGTGGAATGGATAAATAGGGAAAAGTTATGTATCCTTTCAAATAACTCTAGGACTAGGGGACATTCCATGAAACTAAGAACTGTTAGATTTAAAACAAATCATATTTTTTAACTCGGCGCACTATTAAATCTGTTGCCAGAGGATGTGGTCAAGGCAATTAACATACAGGCCGATTCAGTAAAAGCGGGAGAGCGGGCGAGCGCCCACTCTCCTGGTGCACGCACAGGCCACTCTCCTATGCACGCAATTCAGTATTGAAATGAGGGCCCGCAGTAAAAAGAGGCGCTAGGGACACTAGTGCGTCCCTAGCGCCTCTTTTTTGACAGGAGCGGCGGCTGTCAGCGAGTTTGACAGCTGACGCTCAATTTTGCCGGCTTCGGTTCTCAAACCCGCTGACAGCCACAGGTTCGGAAACCGAACACCGGCAAAATTGAGCGTCCAGTTTTCAACCCGTGAGCCGATTTAAAATTTTTTTTTTTATTTTTAATTATTTTTACTTTGGGACCTCCGACTTAATATTGCCATGATATTAAGTCGGAGGGTGTACAGAAAAGCAGTTTTTACTGCTTTTCTGTACACTTTCCCGGTGCCGGCAGAAATTAACGCCTATCTTTGGGTAGGCGCTAATTTCTGAAAGTAAAATGTGCGGCTTGGCTGCACATTTTACTTAGTGAATCGCACGGGAATAACTAATAGGGCCATCAACATGCATTTGCATGTTGCGGGCGCTATTAGTTTCGGGGGGGTTGGACGCGGGTTTTCGATTCGCTATTACCCCTTACTGAATAAGGGGTAAAGCTAGCGCGTCGAAAACGCGCGTCCAAACGTGGGTTAACAGTGTGCTCCACTGGAGCGCACTGTACTGTATCGGCCTGTTAATGGGGTTCAAAAGAGGGTTGGACAAGTTCCTGAAGGAAAAGGCTATAAACAGTTATTAGCCAGGAAGATTTGGGAAAGCCAGCGCTTATCCTTGGAAATAAGATACATGAAATAGATCAACTATTAGGGATCTGCTGGGTACTTGTGATCTGAACTGGCCAGTGTCAGTGCCAGAATGCTGAGCTCGAAGGACTTTGATCTGACCCAGCATGGCACTTATGTTCTTAAGAGTCAGTGTAGTCCAGGAGAGTCCCTCCCCTGCCTGTAGGCAGATGAATTGGGATAGAGATAGAGATTTTACTTGTGGTTTTCCACTTGTAACATTTAAATACTAAAGTTCTATTCCAACTACCTGCACTTTCATAAGTAAGTAAATGGTCAGCCAGACTGCTTCCCTACCTTTCTGTTTCAAAGTCTGTTTGGGATAGAGTGTATTGGAAAGGTCTAACAACTCAACAAAATGTGCTTAAATAGGGAGCCAACAGGTCCTTAGAAAACAGCAACCAAGAAGGTGATTGCAGACAAGTTTACAAGACAAAAAATACCAGGACAGCTGGGAATGTCAAGAAAAGAATGTCATTTCACATTTTCTTGCCTAAAATATAAAATACGGCAATGGAGAATGTTATTTATTGAATTCACACCTATTCATTGGTAGTTCAAGGTAAGTTCCATTCAGGCACAGTGAGTATTTCCCTGTCCTCAAGGGCTCACAATCTAAGGCGCTTGTTACGGGAGCGCTAGGGAGTGATCCTGCTTCCGAGGAGAGTTGTGTGCCCTTGGATCATGACAATACTGTAGAGAGGAGCTCCGTGGAAGCGCTGAGGCAGGTGAGACGTATCCCAGCACAGGAAGACAGGCTCTGGGGTAGCCCTCCGGCCACTCGATAGCCCTTTCAGACCTGCTGTATGGGAAAGGCAAATGCGCCAGGACGAATAGAGGTCGAGAGCAGATGATGGAACTGGAACAAGATGAGACTTGAAGACTGAAGACGATCAGACGATATTTGAAGATGAGGTCAGACAATACTGGATAAGGATGTGGCAAGGCTAAAGAGAAGAACATCAGGAACACTGATGAAGACACTTGCTGAGTGAAAAGATGACAGAAGAGTTAAAACTCAGTATGAAGATATCCGGCCATGACTCATAGCAGCATCCATCCTGAACTGAGCTTCGGGGACCAGGCATGATCGGCGCAGGCCAACCTGAAGAAGCAATGGCTTTAGACCCAGCGGGGAAGACAAATCAGAAGGTCAACCGAAGTTGAAGAGAGGCCGGTCCACTAGGAGGTAAAATCTGGAACCAGGATATCTGAGAGGAAGGCTACCCGGACGAGGAAGCCAAAGAGTCTGAAGGCTTCTTTGACGTAGGAGCCAAAAGGGTCTGAACGCTTGCTAGTGAAAGGTCTGAAGAAGAGGACATCAAAGGATTCTGAGGATGAAGACAACTTGACACGAAGACGTCTGAAACATCAGGACATCTGGACTTCAACCCCCAGGACGCTCAATCAAGAGCATCAAGGAGGTGTCAAGTGAACTGGAGACCAAGACATCTGAGACATCTGGACTTTGAACCCCCATGTCACCCAACCAAGAGCAGCGAGGAGGCTCCAAGAGGCAGAACAACAGGATGACAGACTTCAGGAAGGACAGGACATCGGAAGGCGAGGACTTCAGGAAGATCTGAAGGTGAAGACATCAGGAGGGTCGGACGACGAAGACATCTGAAGACAAGGACTTAGGATCCGGCAAGAGACCAAACATGGAACAAAGATGCAGTCGAAGGATCAGGAACCACAGAGGAAGACAAGAGAATTCCCACGAAGAACAGAGTGCCTTGAAGAAGTGGAGGAGGACATCGTCAGAGACTCCTGGATTGAAGAGCTGGACCAGAGGATCCAGGAGCAGTCCAACTCCAGAACTGACTCCTTGCAAAGGCGAAGAGGAACTGTAGGCTGAGCCCTTTTTTAGGGCTGAAGAGGAACACCCAGGGTGACATCACAAGGAGGAGCCAGGAGGACTGGCCCTTTAAGTAGGCTGAAGAGGCGTGGCCCCATACCTAAGGAGGCAGGACCAGGGACGGCAGCCATGCTGCAGAGGAAGGAACAGGCCTGTGGCGTCAGAGGCAGCTCCTGCTGCAAAGAGAGGACTGAAGATGGCTCCGAGCTGAGGAAACACCGGTGGCAGTCTCTGGGCCACGAAGAGGAGCTCCGGGGCGGCCTCCTGGCCGCAAGAAAAGGAGCGACGATGGCGGCACTCCCTGCTGCTAGAGGGTCCTGGTAACAGGGCTCCATACTGCGCTGGGACTCAAGGATGGTCGGGCAGCCTCCGGGCCACATGGGAACTGCATCTGCGGCCTCCTGGCTGCGGGTTGAAGACGAAATGTCGGCGGCTCCTGCCAAGAAGGAGAGGAGGCAGCAACGGCAGTTCCAGGCCGCTACGGCGGCGGACCGCATGGCAGCGGCAGTCTCAGCTGCGTGGAGACTGTGTCGGGAAGCCAGCTGGCCAAGAAAGAGGTGAGAAGCTGCTTGTGGGCTTGTCCCTAAAGGAGAATCGTAACAGAGCTCATTTATAAGCATTTTTCCTATAGGCACAGAATGGGAGAAATGCCTTAGTAAACCAGGCCCTTAGTTTGTATGCAAGGCAATGGTAGATGATGTGACTTTCCCATTTTATTTATAGACATTTGATATTCCACCTTTACCAAAAATGGCCACAATGCATATTACACAAATTAAATTTAAATTAGACAACTGCAGCTGCAACAACTTTACAGATGGAATCAAATTTACGGTTAGAATAGCATTTGAAATCCAGTAGTGTATAACTTAAAGTCCTTAATCAGTCACAAGGAGTATCAGCAGGATATGAATTTGGCTCCCCTGGCTCTCAGCCCACTGCTCGAATCACTAAGCTACTCTGCTACTCAGCAAGCTTGTCCTCTACTCAGCAAAACACAGTGATAAGTAAAGAAAGAACAAGTTTGTGAGTAGAGTCCAGTCCCCTATATTCCATTAATACTTACACAAAAAGTGCTGTGATTTCAGTCCTGTTCACTGTTAGTTCAGTTTAGAATATATAGAGCCCTACAGAGAAAATAAGAGGATGTGTATGTGGAACAATTACTTAAATCAGAATTACAAATAATTAGCATGATGCCGGATAACTTAGGGGTAGATTTTATAAATCTACGCACGCGCAAACAAAAGTACGCTGGATTTTATAAGATACGTGCGTAGCTGCGCGTATCTTATAAAATCCGGGGTTGGCGAGCGCAAGGGGGTGCACATTTGTGCAACTTGTGCGCACCGAGCCCTGCGCACGCTGCCCGTTCCCTCCGAGGCCACTCCGAAACCCTACCTAACCCACCCCCCTCCGGCCCTGTCTAAACCCCCCCTACCTCTGTCGTGAAAGTTATGCCTGCTCAAGGCAGGCGTTACTTTGTGCGTGCCAGGCCGGCTGCCGTGCGCCATATTCTGGTCCGGGGGCTGGTCCGGAGGCCGCGACCACGTCCCCGGAACACCCCGGGCCGAAACCTTGCCCGCGGCGCCGCCCCCCAGATGACACGCCGGCCACGCCATGCCCCCGACACACGCCCCCGATGACGCGCAGATCACGACATGCCCCCCCCCCCCGAGGAAAGCCCCAGGACTTACGTGCATCCCGGGGCTTTGCGCACGCCGGAAGCCTATGCAAAATAGGCTCGGCATGCGCAGGGGCATTTTAAAAGGGATACGCGTGTACCTTATGCGCGTAACCCTTTTAAAATCCGGCCCTTAGTGCCTAACTTAACTGAGTATTTCAGCTAACTGGTTCAAAACATTCTCCTACAACAGAGTGGAGGAGTAATCTAGTGGTTAGAGCAGTGGGCTACAACCAGGCTTCAAATCGCCCTTGAGCAAGTTCCTTTACTCTCCATTGGGTGGTAAAATGTTGACTATATTTGCTGTGACCTTTCAAAAGTGAGACTAGTTTTACCATTACCACCCAATGTATGAGATCTACAAGACCTTGGAAATTTAGTGCATGCAGTCCAAGGCCAATATTTGTCTCATGCTAGTCTTTGATGTCCTTTGTCCATCTTTTAATTTCATTCATGTTCAAGATTTAGCTGTGTGACTGTTATGACTTGTAGGTGTGGACCCTGGGCCAAGGTGAGAGATGGTACCGCACACAGGGAGAAGCCCTGTGAGCCTCACCATCGGGCAGCATGGTCTCAGTGGATGTCAGACACAGCTGTGGAATAGAGTCTTTATTATAAAAGCAGAAAAGGCACAGCCCGCAGAGCAGGGGATGCAGGAGGAGGAGATAAGGTCTGAGAAAGGGGTACACCCAGAGGGAAGGTCTCAGATGTGGATATCCGGTAATGGTCCACAATGCGGGGTACACCGAAGTAGCCTCTCCGAAGTGAAGATGCGGTAGTGGCCTGCAGCGCAGGGCACACCGAGGGATTCCTCACTCAAAGATGATGTTGAAGTGGCCTGGGTACAGGTAGACTGGCGAGGGCCAGTAGCGATGATGTGGCAATGACCTGCAGCTCAGGGTATAGTAGTGCTGGCACGGTAATGGCCCGAGGTACGGGGTACACCGGAGAGGATCCCACAATAAAGCTGGTACAGTAGTAGTAGTGAAGTCAAGGTACTCACAGAGAGATAGTTCCAGGAGAGATCCTAGGGAACGGGAACAAACCGCAGTCCAAGGCAGAAGGCCCTCCGAGGAGTGGATAGCCAGAGATGAGGAAGGGCCCCCAAGGAGTGGGTACCCAGAGCGTCTCACGCCGAAGTGCAGGAACTGGAACAGGAAAGTCTGTATGAGAGAAGCGGATTCAGCAATGAGGGAACTCCCTGCTAACTCATTGATAGGCAGGCCTAGGAAGCTTAAATACAACAGAGTGTGGACGTCATCCGGAGGGGACACCCCCAAGGTTCCCACCATGATGTGCTTAATACTGGCCCGTGCGAGTGCGCGCACTTAAGTGATCCCATGAGCAAGATGGCGGTCGGCAGCTCCCACGCTGTCCTGGGAATGCCAGGGAGGTCGGCGGTAGCTGGCAGAGGCCGCAACTTTCCCCAATGATGTCAGGGCTGCATAAAAAGAGGTAAGCATTAGTGGTTGCAGCCGTCTGCGACCAATGGGCGTAAAAGTGCCAAATTTTCCTCCAGTACAATTATGACAGTTGTTGTCCATAGGTTGCCCTAGAAATGAGTGGCTTAGCAACAGGAGAGTCAAATCTAGGCCACTGATTGTAGAAGGTCTTCCACCTATGCCAGCCACCTTCTCTTTAGGTTGAGCCCCCGGTGCTGGTGGCCAGTGAGGCATGACAAGCGGGGAAAACCTCTGATACAAACAAGGAGCAAAAGACCTGGCACAGACCAAAAAGCTAGGACAAAACAGGAATCCAGGAACCCATGAAGGATAAGACAGGAATACACATTGTATAATCTCTAGATGAAGTCTTCAGAACACAAGAACAGAGCCAGAGTACAGGGATCTGAAGGTAGGACCAAGCTCTGGTACTTGACCTATGCAACTACCTCAGTATAAATTCAAGTCTATACAGGAAAAGAGATGGCTGCCAGGGAGAACCAAGAGGCACTGGGTTGGGAGGACTGGATAAATAGTCCAAAATGGCACATAGTGCCACCTGCAGGCCGGAGGAGAATCCAGCAACAGATCCTTACAAGTTGCAACCATGTAACTCATCTTCTCAAGTCACTACTTTGACTTCTTATCTGCTTCTGCATATAGTTCATTTCCAGCTCACTTACAAGTCTCTTCACTCTGTAGCTGCTCATTACTTCTCTCTTATCTCCCCATAAACCCCTCCTTATGACCTCTGTTCATCAGGCAAGTGCAATGGATAGCTTTAAGCAACACGCCAGAAGCATATCTCACATGCAAAAACACCAGCCCAGTTGGTTGCAGTCAGCAGGATTTTATTAGCTGGAATCTGCTCAAAATTCAAAATAAACTTTTTAATAATTGACATTGCCTTAGACATGCATCGACAGTGCCGATATGATGTGTACCAATGGTGCCGACGTTCAATGTTTTAATTTGTTTCTTTGGTGCTGGATGTTCCACTGGATCTTCAGAATGGTGCTTTTTTTTTTTTTTACTCGATACAGAACAGTCAGCACTACTCAACCCCAAAGCTTCAGCCTCGTACATTAGTGGGAATGTTTTTGAGGAGCTACTGCTCAACTCTTTTCCCAGTGAGACAAATGATACTGCACTGTGGGTGGAGGAGCAACTGCAGCCTCTGAGGGACTTTAACAATTCCTCCATTTTATATGACCTGGAATATTGAGTGCACAGGAACATCCACCCGCAGACATAATTTGCCTGGTCATGTTCTAGACAAGGCAGCAGTAGCATCATTCACACCCATCAGTGTGGACATTACCTTACCATAGATGCAGTTCTTAAACTTGCAAAATGTGGGTTTTATTTTTGATGGACATCTTAAGGAGGCAAAATTCAAGTTTTGTTTTGTTTTTTTTTAATTTTGTAGCACTGAAAAGTGGGTACTGAGGCAACTAAAATGAAAAATTACAGAAGAGAAAATAGAAAAATGCTGATATTAAAAAAAATTATCTACAGAGACTGACTACATGTCTGTGCAGTGCTTGGATAAAAAATGACTAAGGAGGATGTTCCTAAGGCAACACCCATACAGGAATTCCCATACATGCTCAGGAAAGTTCAATGCTCTACTAGCTAGGAGAGGCGAGTCTGTTCAGTACTACTGGATGACATCACCCCATGTCATAGCTAATTCAGCACTGCTTAGCTACCAAAAATTCAGATGACCAAATGCTTGAGATATCAAATATGTTATATGTGCTATCGGACAGTTGTGACATTAATCTAGAGGAGGGAGAATTGGTTACTATAACATTGGAGGATAGTCTAGTGGTGTCAACTTTTCTGGAGAGTTCTCAAGATAAAATTGCCACACAGACTATCGTACGTGTTACCTTTAGTTTGGAGTCCAACAGGAACCTGCTGCTTAAATTGTTCTTTGAATATAGAGAGATTCCCTTATGTGGTCACAAAATACAATTTTTTTCCGATATGGTTGCATCAGCAGGCAAATGGTGCAGGTGCCACTTTTTTCCTCAAGTTTCGTTGTAAATGTCTTGTTTCTTATAAAGAGGATAAATTTATCTTCCTTGATACTTCTCAGTTAGTAATGTTTCTCCATGACAAAGTTGTAACTTAAATTTTTTCCTTTTGTCTTCTGCTTTGATGCCATTTTGACCTTAGGGTATAAGACGTCCTTAAGCAGTTGTTTATCAGTTTGATTGTACTGTGACATCAATCGTGGTTGTTTCCTTATTTGTATGTTTCTACTTTTTCTTTCCCTCTCCTTTTTTTCTTCATCTATGGGCTTGACGCATTCTACTTTATTTATTTTATTTAACAGCTTTTCTATACCGACATTAAAATACACATCATATCGATTTACATTGTAACAAAAGGTAGAAAATACAATGAACAGGGATGGGGGAGGGGGGTTAACAAAACAGTAGAAAGACAGCTCTAATGGGGAGCTTGAGAGAAAGGAACTAAACCGTGCGGGCAGCTAAGGCTAGTGGGAAGAAACTATATACAGTGGCAGTGAACTGCGCGGAGGGGCACGGATGAGGGGGGGAGGGGGAGAGTTAAAATTGCTCAAGGGGACCTAGTGGAAAGTGCCAGGGATATAGTAGAGGGAAGGGGGAGGGGTAGGCAGGGAGAGCAAGGGTTGTTAATCTGGAAATGCCTGGCGGAAAAGCCATGTCTTTAGCATTTTCCTGAATTTAAAAGGGCATGGTTCCATGCGGAGGTTGCATGGTAGCGAGTTCCAAGTAGTTGGGCCAGCTATTGAGAGGGCATGGTCTCTTGTTGCTGTGAGTCTGGCCTTCTTGAGTGGAGGGACTTGCACGGTGCATTTGAGGTTTGTTCTGATGGGGCGATCGGCTTGCATGAGTTGGAACGGTTTACTGAGCCAGGAGGAGTTATTTTTGTAGATAGATTTGTGTATGATAGTGAGAGTTTTGAAGAGGATGCAGGATGAGATAGGAAGCCAATGTAGCTCTTTGAGTATGGGGGTTATGTGGTCGGTTATGTGTGCATTACTGATAATCGTTGCAGCAGCATTTTGCAGCAGCTGCAGAGGTTTGATGGTGGAGATGGGGAGGCCTAAGTATAGGGAGTTGCAATAGTCGAGTTTAGAAGATATAGTGGCTTGGATGACAGTTTTGAGGTCATGTGTGTGAAGGAGGGGTTTAAGCTTTTTTATGATATTGAGTTTGAAGAAACCTCCTTTTAGGACGGAGCTGACATGGTTTTTGAGGTTCAAGGTTTCGTACAGGGGGTTGTGAGGTGAGAGGTATGGCAGAGGAATCATAAGGGGGAATGAGCTTAATGGTTTGTTGGTTGTGGATGAGGAGGAGCTCGGTTTTAGATGAGTTGAGAGCAAGTTGCAGGGAGGTGAGTAGGGAGTTTGTAAAATAATTTTATAGTTGATGATTCTTTTTCTTTGATGAGCTTATTGAAAGAAAAACAAAACAAAACAAAATTTTGATCTGACAGTAGTGGACAATTATTGCCCAGTAAGCATATATGGAAACATAGTAACATAATAATGACAGCATAAAAAGACCAAATGGCCCATCCAGTCTGCCCAGCAAGTTTCTTATGGTAGTAACTGCCTCCTCATACAGGTTACTCCCACGTCTTATGTTAAGGGTAGTAATATTAACAATCAAAACCAAGCAACTGTCAAACCCATAACAAAATTACTGCTAGCAACATTTTTACAGGGTGAGTAGCCTTCTTGATGATTCAGAAAATTCTGCTTGAACGTGCTTTGCTTTTGGACTTGGCTGTAGAAGCAGTCCTATGCTTTTTCCCTAATGTCTGCATATCAGTACCCCAGACCATAAAAGTCAGTGCCCAGTGTTGGCTGTCATCTGAATCCAATTCCCCTTCCCCCCTCCCCCGCAGTTGCAGCGAAGAGCGATGCTGCAGATGCGTCAAAATCCTGAAAAAAAATTGGTTAAGGGGGGTAATACCTATGCCTTCTACTAGGGGTAGTAGCTGCTGCTCCATGCAGATGACCCCCATCTTTAGAGATTCACAGTTTTTAGCCTATGCCTTTTTGAATTTGTTTATTGCATTCCAGTCAATCACCACTCTCTCTGTGAAGAAATATTTCCTAATGTTGGTTCTAAGCTATGCTCACTGGAGTATACTCTTAACATGGACTGTCTGGGGCCTTTCGGCTAACAGCATATAGTTGTGCTATTATTAGCTCTAACATTAGAGCTGTACTGTAGCTATTGGGGTGCCACTTCTGCTTTCTATGCTCTTTGCTGTGAGCATGATTGTGCAAAAAGGATAAGATGCAAAGCCTATATATGTAATGATGCCACATCTAACAATGTATGCACAGGTCTACATGCAATGTGCTGTTCAGTTCATTTACAATGTCATGTGCTATTTATTATCTTGTCCTTGCAGAATGTGAATACCAAAGACCTAGACTCGCTTTGAATTTGTTCATTAGATTTGTTCAGTAATAAACTGGTCAGAGGTTAGAAATATATATTTTCTGGTTGTTTCTCGTCATTGTGTGGTTTTGTCTTAAGGATTGAGGCAGTCAAAGGTGTGGCCTCCATATGACCTTACATGCTAGTGTGCCCTTGCACATTACAACTAGGCACTTATTTGGCAGCCAATACCATATGGCCTAGGCCATACAACTGAAAGCTCAGAATGCTCCCAAGGAAGACAGCAAAAGCTAAACCTGAAGCTCTTGGCTCCTGTTGCCTTCTTCACTCAGCATACCGTTAGCTAAGTATTGGGTTCATGGGCCTGTATGTGAGATGGCGGCTAGGTAGCTAGTGTTCAGCTACATACACTGTTGGGTACAATTGGTGTCAAAATGTTTGGGTACAGGTGCAGTTGCTATGTCTTCACTCTGTGGGGGCCCAGTTAATGGTGGTGCTATGTGCCTATCATAGTTCAGGTATGACAAATAATTGCCCTTTTCCATTGTCTTCCATTGTCAAGATATATCACCTATGAACTAACAATGGCCCTTCTCTCTGGGTCTGGGTCCGGACCTGAATGCTCTCACGACATCACTCTTTTCCTAGTTGAACAGTCACTAAAGTCTGAGGTTTGGTTCATCAGTAGTGAGCTGAAAGGTGCAGCTGCAGGGGCCAGAGCCAGAGAGCGGAGTGGAACGTATTCAAAGTAACTGCCCAAATCAGGCCAAGTTTCGCCATTTATAACGGCTGCCTCAGAGGCTATGAGTGAATCACAAACATGTACAATAATTAAAATCAAGTAAATGATTTGTAAAAATCAATAATTGATAAAATGGTGACAAATAAATAAAGTGGTGACATGTAAATAAAACTGAACATGTAACAACATTTTTTTATATATTATAGTTGAATATATACTTATGTGTATGAAAAATAAATTCAGCTTCAAATATTAAAATTTTGTGAAGTAAACATAACATAGCTTTAACAACATATTATGAGAACTGTTTCATTTTATGTAATTTACGTTCATTGGTTTTACCTAAGACTCTCATTTGAACTTAGAACCATTAAGGAAGATTCAAGCTTGTAAATCAAGATCTTTTAAAATGATCCATGATCTCTGTATAGATACATCAATGCACGCAAATTAATGAAAAGTGATCTTTGATAAGTACTAACTATAAACAATATAATGAAAATGTGAAAAAACATTAAAAAAACAACCTTAATTTATATAATTTATATAAACATGCATAATCAATCCAAAGCACGTAATTTACCTGTACAATTTAACAACCAAACTATGTTTAGAATGACTAAGATAACTATGTTAACAAGCACATGAATTTTTTAACACTCTGTTAAACATCAAAACTTTGTAAACCGTTGTGATGACGAAACCGAACGACGGTATATAAAACTCGATAAATAAAATAAATAAATATGACAAAAATCACAATCTTGTAGACTCCAAATATCTAATGGTGCTTATTACTGAAAGAATTTTTGTATGTAAAATTTCTTCTTTTGCCGTTATGAATAAACCAGAAAAAGTAGAACAGTTTATGAATCAAATAATATAGTTATTAAGTGGTGCTGAAATTGACAGGTCATATTTTTTCACTACATTATAGCCTGTTTTATTACATGTGCTTATATTTTGTATAGTCATACCAAAATGAACTCATAAAGCTGACGTGATGTTTGTACCATACCTTTACAATGGAGTATGTGTTTGTCCTGTTAGGTATATGTGTACTGTTATAGTGGTTACACAATTGCTGAACTAATTCATGCTTCTAATAAAACAGTAAAGTCTTTTGAAAAAGCTGATGAATTATATGTCAAACCATTCAAAACATTTAAACTATACTCTTATCATATCAAAGTAGAGTCTATATATGTCTTGTCACTGTTGTAGGACGTAGGTGCTGCCCCGAGGAGCGGGGAAGCACAGACAGTCTCAGATGCAGAACATAGGCACTGCCCCGAGGAGCGGGGAAGCACAGACAGTATCTGTTGTAGAACATAGGCACTGCCCCGAGGAGCGGGGAAGCACAGACAGTGTCTGTTGTAGAACATAGGCACTGCCCCGAGGAGCGGGGAAGCACAGACAGTGTCTGTTGTAGAACATAGGCACTGCCCCGAGGAGCGGAGGAGCATGGACAGTGTCTGTTGTAGAACATAGGCACTGCCCCGAGGAGCGGGGAAGCACAGACAGTGTCTGTTGTAGAACATAGGCACTGCCCCGAGGAGCGGAGGAGCATGGACAGTGTCTGTTGTAGAACATAGGCACTGCCCCGAGGAGCGGGGAAGCACAGACAGTGTCTGTTGTAGAACATAGGCACTGCCCCGAGGAGCGGAGGAGCATGGACAGTGTCTGTTGTAGAACATAGGCACTGCCCCGAGGAGCGGGGAAGCACAGACAGTGTCTGTTGTAGAACATAGGCACTGCCCCGAGGAGCGGAGGAGCATGGACAGTGTCTGTTGTAGAACATAGGCACTGCCCCGAGGAGCGGGGAAGCACAGAGAAAGCTCTCCCAAGTGGTGAGAGCATTCCCTGAGGCAACTCCAGGAAGCGGGAAGCCGCCAAGTAGGACTCCTGGGAGGCGCAGGGCTAGCCCGAGGAGCGGAGGAAGCCAGGAGACTGGGTCTCCAAACATAGCACACACAAGCCCCTGAGGAGTGGGTACCTGAGCCAGGGTCTAGAGTCCAAGAAAGGTCCGAGAGTCACCACAGTTCCAAGGAGACAGGAGCTAGCAGTGTAGCGATGGAACTCATTGCCAAGTCAGCTTAGTGAGGGGCGAAGGCGGTGCTTAAGAACCCTGACCCAGTAATGTAGTCAGGGACGCCCCTGAGGTTCTCGCTGTAGCAGCTTCAAAAGAGGGCCTGTTGGCGCGTGCCTAGGAATAGCCAGAGTCGGCGTGGGTGGCAGCATCCGGGCCGCCACGAGGAACGAGGAGATACGCGGCTGTGGAGGCTAGTCCCCGTCGCGCGCAGACCTAGAGAGGGAAGCAGGACGGTACAAGATGTAAGTAGACACAGTCACAGCAGTCTGCGACCGACGGTCATAACAGTACTCCCCCTCTTAAGGTCCCCCCAGGGGTTTGGGTTTGCGATGCAGATGCATTAAACAGTGCAACATCAGCCCCCATGGCCTCAAGAAGAGGAAGCTACCTGTTGGATTTCTGCTTATGATGGGAAGTGAATGTGTCCTGATGGGGAGGGGGAAGGAACTGAGCATATCTGTGTGTGTATGTGTGTGTGAGCGTGAGAGAGAGATAGAGAGAGAATGTCTGTCTGTGTGTGAGAGTATGTGTGTATGTATATGTGGGGAGCATATCTGTCTCTGTGTGAGAGCATGTCTGTGTGTATGAAAGCATGTCTCTCTCTCTCTCTGTATATGTGTGTTTGTGAGAGTATGTCTGTGTGAGAGTATATTTGACTCTGTATGTGTGAGAGAGCAAATTCTGTGATTCAGCATGTGTGTATATCTGTATCGCTCCATGGTGAGACTGCACCTTGAATACTGTGTACAATTCTGGTCGCCGCATATCAAAAAAGATATATGGTAGTTCTGATGTGGAAGGTACAGAGAAGTGACCAAAATGATAATGGGGATGGAGCAGCTCCCCTATGAGGAAAGACTAAAAAGGTTAGGACTGTGCAGCTTGGAGAAGAGACGGCCTAGGGGGGATATGATAGAAGTGCTTAAAATCATGAGAAGTCTAGAACAGGTAAATGTGAATCGGTTATTTACTCTTTCGGATAATAGAAGGACTAGGGGGCACTCTATGAAGTTAACATGTAGCACATTTAAAACTAATTGGAGAAAGTTCTTTTTCACATAATGCACAATTAAACTCTGGAATTTGTTGTCAGGGGATGTGGTTAGTGCAGTTAGTATAGCTGGGTTTTAAAAAGGTTTGGATAAGTTCTTGGAGAAGTCCATTACCTGCTATTAATCAACTTGATTTAGAAAATAGTTTTTGGGTACTTGCCAGATACTTGTAACCTGGATTGGCCACTGTTGGAAACAGGATGCTGGGCTTGATGGACCCTTGCTCTGACCCAGTATGGCATGTTCTTATGTTCTTAAATGTCAGTTTGAATCTCTCTGGCTTAATGGATGAACCAAGCCTGCAATGGGACACAGTCCAGGCAGTGCAACCTTGGTCCAGCACACCACATCACCAGCACAAGGCAGCAGGCACTGAAGCAGACCAGACTACGAGCCCCCTCATGCCCCCTTGTGCCCCTTCTGGAGGCTGAAACCTCAGCTTCCACCATGAGCCCAGCACCAGCTCTGCACCAGCCAACAGCATCGTCCACCACACTGGCCTCCATACAGGAGCAGCTGATTTCGCTGGAAAGGAGCCATTGTGTGCAGCTACACCAAATATGGGCCGAGCTAGTGTGCCTGAGGAGGGCTGTCAATAGGCAAGTCCAGGCCATGCATGCTCAGACGGCAGTGCAGGCACAGTTTTACTTTCACTGTTAAGAATGACATAAGGGAAAGACAAGTACTTTCTCTGAGCACAAATTACATAAAAAATAAACCTCCCATTCCAGAACAGCACTAATTTCTAGCACTCAAACAGTAACCATCTTACCTAAGAAAAAGCAACACTAAAAATATTACACCAGGCTTTAAAGCACCAATACTCCTCGTATTAGAAAACCAGAAAAAAACAGGCTGCTATAGAGCCCTACCTATGTCTAATTTTTTGGACTCAACGCTTAGGGCAACAAGAACATTTCAAATCAACAAGAGGTTTTCAAATTTAGTTTATTTGGCTTCTTAAAAGTCAAATGTTCCTGTGAGATGCAATATGCCCTCTATCTGTAATAACTAGCATCTCCTCCAACACAGGAAGAGAGCCTTCTTTTATAATTAAAACATACAGTATTGCCGAAACTTCCAGAAATGTGTAACCGCCCACAAACACATGATGCTGTTGTCATGACAATCTATCCTGTATAGGAAATGCTTGTGAGGACCTCCCTCAACTAAGAATTCTTCTAACCCTGTTCCTCCTCCCACCATAAAAAAGTTCCTTTATCAATCATGACTTTGCTGGCTTTGTTCTTCTGTTCTTCTCTTGATATTCTTTGTTGTATAAACAGGTAACAAGTCTGGTTTTTGAATAGAAGCTCAGCATGAATTCCATTTCTTGGCACCAGGGTTTACTTGAAAACTGTAACCTCACAGGATCTTCTTTTCAACTGATTTCTGTTCGTTGAAAGAGGCATCTGCAAGACAAAAGCCTGCAGCCTGGACAGTATCTCTGTATTGTGAAGTAAATGGTGCCATTAAATAGGCCTTTTTCCTGTTGTTGCCAGCAAATCTGTCTCAGGGATTTTCTGCAAGTCATGCTCAGAAAAGCACTCAAAGTTCATTCACCTTTGACAAGCCATAGTACAGCAGAGGCATCTGGGAATTCTTGGTTATCTGCTCGGCCTATTCTTCACCTAGAAACTACACGCCAGCAGAATACCTTACCTCAGTCACATGTGCAGACCCTCACCTAAAAAGAATAAAGAGAGCATAAAGCATAAACAGAAACATGCAGACAATAACTTAACTGGAATCCACAACAAGCCAGAGACTCTGTATGCAGTGCAACAAAGGAAAAAGGGAAACATCACCAGTCCTCATAAAACAAATCAAATTAAATAAGGATTAAAAAATGCTCTGCTCTCCACACCTGGAAATGTTTGAGACAGGGGCAATTCTATAATGAGGCAGGGTGAGGTGGCCACTTCAGGCAGCAGAATTTTGAGGTGGCAAAAAAATGTCCTACTCAGAACGCTGTTGTAGCATCATCCTCACACTGCCCTGCCCCTATCGTGGCTGCTGACCCAGGCCTGTGGCGGCAGAAGAGAGAAGGGTCGCTGCCGTGGGCCGCAGTCGGTGCAGCAGTTGCCAGAGGCTAGGCCGGTGGCTGAAGGGAAGAGGCTCGCTGCCATGGGCCATCACTGGAGGCCAGGCCAGCGGCAGCTGAAGAGAGGACAGATGCTGTCGTGGGCTGCTACCGGAGGCCAGGGTGGCAGTGGCCGAAAGGGGGAGGAGGGACAGGGGGCAAGGAGAGGAGGGCACCATCTCATCCCTCGCCTCAGGCAGACGATTGCCTTGAGCTGCCCTTGCCCTGACAAGTTGTGAATTAACAGGAGGGGAGGGGAGGGGGGCATTTGCTTGCAATTTTCTCCTTTCTCTGTCACACACAAACTCTCTCATACAGGCTCTCAATCACACACACACATATATATATATATATATACACACACACACACACACACACACACATGCTCTCTCACTTACATTCGCTCTCGATCACACATTTACACACGTGCTCTGCCTCTCACACTTACACGCACAGGCTTTCAATCACACGTTCATGCTGTCTCTTACCCACACAGGCTCTCAATCACACACATACATGCTGTGTCTTTCTCTCACACAAAAGGGTTCTCAATCACACACTTACACACATGCTAACACACATACATGCTCGCTCACTCACTCTCTCTTTCTCTCCCCTCCCCCCCTCCCCGAAGAACTGGTGGCAGCAGAAGCCTCCTTTTCTTCCAACCCTCGCAGCTTCAAGAAACTAGTCCCATTGGCCGTGTGGACTCAAGTTGCTCATCTTTTGGCTCCAGGCCACACTGCTCTTCTCCTTCAGGCTGATGCTGCACGTACTTGGTCTCTTCTTCCCGCTTGCATGGCCACTGCACAGGACTTCCTTTTCCGAGATGAGGGGGCAGGAAGGAGAATTCATGCTTCAAGTGCCACTGTACAAGTGCATCTTCCAGATCTCCTGCTGCATTCTGCCTGGGCTATCTGCATTTCAAGCCCAGGTGGAGGAAGATTTTACATGATGCTGAGGCAGGGGGAGCAGTTAGGCCAGCAAGGGGACCAGGATATGTGGCAACATAATGGTTGAGAACTGCTGCTCTAGGCGGCCATGGGCCTCTTCCTTTTCTGTCACCAGGTGGGATGAGTTCCTCCGGCGGCCACAGGCCTCCTCTTCTTCTGCCGCCGGGCAGGATGGACTTCCCCAGCAGACGTGGACCTCCTCTTCTTCTGCCAGCAGGTGGGATAGGCTGCCCCAGCAGCCACCGGTCTTTTTCTTGTCTGGGTGGGATGGGATCCCTGTCCCCGAGAGCCCCCTACAGCCTGGTGCCCAGAGGTCTTAGCCTCCTTGCTATGACACTGTTTTCTCATTCATCCTTCTAGCCAATAAGACTTGCTTCATTTCTGAACTCCTAATACTGTTTCACCTGGTCCATCTGGAACAATATAATGGCCTGATCTAGAAATGCAATTCCTTTCTCAGTGAGTCTAATTCAATAAGAAATTGCAAGTTCGGTCTCCTTTTATAACATAATTCTAGCTTGGCTATCTTTTGTAACAATTGCATCCTAGATTTCTCCCTCTCCTTCTTAATAAAGTCCTTCACCACTGCCTTCAAATAGTCCCATAATATCACAGGAGACATCTCTCCCATATCATTTATATTTAAATAGTCCTGAATTTCGACTAAGTTGGTCACAAAAAACTTTGTCATTCAATAGATTATCATTAAACCTCCAAAATTTATCTCCCATATTTATTCCTGTCATGGGCAGATTAACTCAGACAGGAGAATGGTCCAACCAACTTATCTGGTCTATTTCAGCTTCACTGACTTGAGAAACTAAGACTTTATCGACCAGAAAATAATTAATTTTGGAATAAGAGGAATGGACTTTGGAGAAAAAAGTGTAATTTTGGGATACTGGATTCCATAGTCTCCCGATGTCTACCAACACCCAAATTGCCATCAAGTTTTTTAATCGAAACCTGTGCTGATATGAAGCCAATCTCCTTCCACTAGATTTGTCAAGGTAGGGATATTTAGTTAAGTTGAAATCACCTCCTATAATGATTTATCCATCCACCCAGCCAGAGAGTACCCTTGAGAGCATGATCCACATTGGGAGCATAGAAATTAACCTAATGTAAATAGTTTATTTAATCCTTTCTTTACAATGATATATCACCCCTCTTGATTTCTAGTAACTGCACGTACAATCTGCTACCTAGTCCCTGGAGAATAAAATACCAACCCCACAATATTTATTTTTTATTGGTAGAAGAAGCATAATACTGTTGAGGGAAAGAAGTTAATCTTTCATTTCTTTTAAGTTTGTTTCTTGATAGAATACCATGTCTGCCTTCAGCTGCTCTGCTTCTCTTAACATTTGTTTCTTCTTGCTGAAGGAATTCAACCCTTTAACATTTAATGAGACAATTTTTAAATTGACCTATCTTATCCTACAGTACAGCACTGATGAATAACCTCAATTTGGCATCCCACCCCTCTGAATATACATCTCATAAGCAACCCCTCAAATTTCAACATTTCGTCAACAGCTATACTAATATTACCCCCATCTTTCTTAAACCATTACACAAGCTTTCTCCACTCCCCCTTCCCTTCCTCCCCCTCCCAATTCCCCCTTCACATTATTATTCACCCCTCCAACGGTGGAAACCCTCCTTTTTGAGGAATGACATCGTCTTACCAAATGTCTACCCTCCTTACAAGTAGAACTCCAATACCTCTGAAACATAAAAACATCACTGATATCCCCTTCTTATGAAACACTAAACAACAGCTGCATTATTCAATAATAAGGAAACAGCTTCTTAAACAATGTTTGTTGTACATATTTGAAATCTTTGTACCTTATAACTGCCTTTAAATAATTAAATGTGCCAGGTATCTTAGAGCCTGTCTAGTAATAACAGTCATATTTCACATGTGCGCCTCTTTAAAGGAAGATGAGCCTTCCAATTGCCTTCTCAGCCTCTTGCTGACACTTTGAGGAACTCTTTCAGCAATTTTGTAGGAGAATCCCATCCCTGGGCCTGTAGAGTAAGAAAAGAAAAGCCTAGCCACACGCAAAAGTTTGGCAGCCTCCTTCGCTGTTTTAACATATGAAGAGACTCCATTGATAGTAAAAACACAGTCCAAAAAGAAAGAACCAACAATATTTTACATTTCCTTTGCATAGCAAAGATAATATTTAACTTCCCTCCTCTTCTATATTGTTATAGGAGTTAGATCTTGAAGTACCTCTAACCAATACCCTTCCATGTTATCTAGTCCATTTTTCTGGCATGAAAGAAGATCTTTTCTTTAAGCGCAAATTGATGAAAGCAGGCTACTATATCCTGCAGGGTATTTCCTCGGGGTTGCCCCAATAATCTAGAGCTCTTTCTAGCTCAATATTAGGCATTTCCACAGCATCGTCTCCAGAGCCCATGATTGCTGTACATATACTAGTCACTACTTGTGTGCAGTCACCAAATTCTGTTCCCTCTGGGACACTCTGGAAATACAGATTACCTCGACAAGACCTATTTTCTAAATCCTCTGGTCAATCATTTATATCTGTATTTTCTTTCACCAGTTCCACTGTTACTATCTGCAACATTGTGCAATAGTGTTGTCCTGCTCATCTAACTGCGATTCAGTTTCTTATACCCTCCTGCCCATGTCCTCCAAATCGCTACAGAGCTCAGCAACTGTTTTCAGAATTTCCTGTTTAATAGAAACCATATCCTGGTGCAACTCATTAAACCAGATCAGAAAATCTGGCCGGGCAAGCGTTTCTAAACTATTTGTAAATAGCTCATTGTTTCTGCCCTTGCGGCCTACCTCCATGGCTTCTCAATTGCCCCGCCTTCACTTGGGCCTTCCTCAACCAGTGCTGCTCTATTAATGTAAGAAAAGTGCTTTAAGTCTACCGATTTCTTCCGTTGGGACATCTTTAGGAGTGTGCTGATGTTTATGATGTGGTTTAATGCAATAAAAGGTGGAAGTGGAAGCATAGGTATTACATGAGGATTGCAAATAATTAGATCAGAAGCTCAGGCCTTAGGCATCCATTCAGCAGAGTGACATCACTTCCTTGGTTGCCAGTGGTATTTCATTTACAATTTTAGAATATTTCCCTTGTCTTTAGATTTTTGTGCACAGAAATGCTGCTATATATGTTGAGTCTTCTGTCTTATGCTTCAGAGAAGAATCTCCAATCATCATAGCAGGCTCTCTTGATTACTCTTCCCTTGTTAGAAGCAAAGTTAATGTGGAAATTACCTGATAATTTCATTTTCCTTAGTGTAGACAGATGGACTCAGGACCAATGGGTATAGTGTGCTCCTGATAACATTTGTGCATGAGGCTCTGATCCTCAGTTTTCTCCTCGAAAAGCAATTATGGATATATGTGTGTTTGAATGATTTCGATTAACTTAATTAACTTGATTATTCGGATTAGTTGGCATGGTTTCTAGCTGGAGACTGCCAGGGCACTCAACTGAGAAGTGCCGACACGTAGTAATATGGGTGTCTGAACTAGAGATACGGGTTGGCTTACCCATGCTTGTGTTGCTCTCGGGGGGAGGTTCCCCTGAGGATTCTTGAGTACGAGGCAGCAATGGGCGGGGTGCTGAGTCCATCTGTCTACACTAAGGAAAATGAAATTATCAGGTAAGTAATTTCCACATTTCCTAGCGTGTAGCAGATGGACTCAGGACCAATGGGATGTACAAAAGCTACTCCCGAACCGGGTGGGAGGCTGCCCGTGGCCCATTTAGTACTGCCTTTGCGAATGCTGTGTCCTCCTTGGCCTGAACATCCAGGCGATAGAATCTCGAGAATGTGTGGATGGAGGGCCACGTTGCCGCCCAACAGATCTCTGCGGGTGACAGCACCTTGGTTTCTGCCCAGGACACTGCCTGGGCCCTTGTGGAATAGGCCTTTACTTATAGAGGTGGAGACTTGCCTGCATCTGCATAGGCCGCCTTGATTACTTCTTTGATCCAGCGGGCTATGGTTGCCCACGAGGCCGCTTCCCCTTGTTTCTTCCCACTGTGAAGAACAAATAGATGGTCCGTCTTTCGTACAGGTTCCGATCTTTCCAGGTATCGGACTAGAAGTCCACCAACATTCAGGTGGCGAAGAAGGCGAGAGTCTTCAGAGTCCTTATGCTCGTCTGGAGATGGCAGCGAGATGGTTTGATTTAGATGGAAGTGAGAAACCACCTTTGGCAGGAAGGAGGGTACAGTGTGCAGCTGTATGGACCCCGGCGTGAATCTGAGGAATGGCTCCCAGCATGATAGTGCTTGAAGTTCGGAGATTCGACGGGCTGAGCAGATTGCCACGAGGAATGCCGTCTTCAAGGTCAGGAGCCATAGGGACATACCACGAGTTGGCCTGAATGAAGCTCCCGCTAGGAAATCTAACACGAGATTGAGATTCCATAGGGGTATCGGCCACTTTAGGAGTGGCCGAATGTGCTTGACCCCTTTTAAGAAGCGGGAGACATCTGGGTGGGCCGCTAGGCTGGTGCCGTCCACCCTGGATCTGAAGCTGGCCAGGGCAGCCAGTTGCACCTTGATGGAGTTGAGGGACAATTCTTTGTTCATGCCGCCCAGGATCATGGGGATTTTGACTGTCCATGGAAGGATGTCACGGTCCTCACACCAGGCTTCGAATATTCTCCATACTCGTATATATGTTAAGGAGGTGGAGGACTTGCGCGCTCGGAGCAGTGTGTCAATTACTGGTCCCGAGTAACCCCTCTTTTTCAGGCGAGACCTCTCAATGGCCAGACCGTAAGTGAGAATCTTGTTGGGTCTTCGGCATGTTGCGGCTGGGGCCTGGTCCCGAGCTGGCTCCTTTTTGTTGTGTCTGTTCCGAAAGGACTGTCCCCTGCCAGCGGGGCAAAGGGCTTGGGAAGTGTTTTTGTATGGTCTAAAACGCTGGGATCCTCTGCCCTTGGGTGCCCGGGGAGAGGGGCGTTGGTTTCTCTTGTTTCTGTCCTCCGGTAGACGGGGTACAGGGGACTCACCCCATTTGTCAGCTAATTTGTCCAGTTCGCTTCCAAACAGGAGTGTTCCTCTAAAGGACATTCTCGTGAGCTTCGTCTTAGAGGTCGCTTCGGCTGACCAGCTTCGGAGCCAGAGTTGTCTTCTGGCTGCCACTATGGACAAGAGGCTCCTGGCTGAGGTGCGTACCAGGTCTAAGGTCACATCTGTGAGGAATGATATTTATTTATTTATACCGTTGTTTGGAGCAAGCCTTCACAACGGTTTACAGGTTTAACAACTAATTACATATAACACAGTCAAATGTTGAAAACATTATAATGGGAGGATTAAGGCTGGGCTCACATATTACATATCGACCTTGGGCTCACATATTACATATCGAACTTGAGAAACCTCAGGAGTTCCTTCGTTGCGGGGTCCAAGGGGTAGAGAAATTCTAGGGCTCGCCTTCCCTTGAAGGTGGCCTCTGAAGCGTCCCATTCCAGGTCGATCAGTTGCTGTATGGCCTGTAGTGTAGGAAAATGGCGTGAGGTCTGGCGGTGCCCAGCCAGGAAGGGGCTCACCTTGGACTCTGCTGTGTTGTATGTGTCCGGGATGGCCAATGCCTTCAGACTTGTGGCTACAAGATCTGATAATTCGTCTTTTGGAAAGAAGCGCATCATGGTTCAATACGGTTCCATTCCTGGAGGGATTTCCCCCTCTTCCAGGGGTTCTGATTCCTCTTCCGAGTCATCTGTGTCCCCTAAGGGGAGGTATTTGTCCAGGGGAGGGCCATCTGGTGGAAGCCGGGAGGGGCCTGGGAGGTTCTGGACAACTGGCGGGGGTTGTGGTTGTGCCGCTGGTGGCCCTGTCTGTGCGTGGATGTAGGAATGCAGCTCAGCGAAGAATCCCGCCCAGGTGAAGTTGCCTGGGACCGCATTGGGTCCGACGGCGCTCCCCGAGGGCCCCCACTGTGGGGGGACCAAGTCGGGAATAGAGAGGTCCGGGGTAGTCTCGCTGGTGGATCCGGAGTCCTCTACAGGCTGAGGGCGGCCTTGTCTCGGTTCCTCCCGAGCTTCTTCGCATAGCAGGCACAGGGTGGAAGTCACCTCGGGCTGTGCTGCTCTCAGATGGCATGCCGGACAGAGGGCTGGACTCTTAGCTGTCTTAGACGGCGGTGCCATGATTTGCGTGTGTATCCTGTACAGGTGCGCGTGCCGGGAGGCCTGGTTATGTGCTCCGGGTGCGCCTACATTGTGCGCATAGGAGCAGAAGATGCACGCGTAGCTGTGCGCATGGGCCTAGATGTGTGCTCGGCAACCTTGAGCGTGCCGCTGTGCGCCTGGCCCCGGTGTGCGCGTCGCTGTGCACATGGCGTAGATGCGCACGCCGCTATGCGCACAAGTACTTTGTGCGCCCGGCTGGCCACAGTGCGCATAGCTCAGTTGTGTGGACGATGTGGTGACTAAGGGGGGGAAGGTGCTGGTGACCACGCGGTAAGATGGCGGCCCCCTCAGGGGGTCTCCACATGGGAGGACCCTCTTGCTGGATCGGGGTCTAGCCCGGACGGGGCTGCTCAACCCGCTTGTACAGACGCTGGAGGGGTGATCTGTGTAGCTGTCCAAGCCTCGGAGACTGGAGACTTAGAGAAAGCTTTCTACCTTACCTTGTCTCAGCGCTTCCCGGTCCTCTGCCGGGCGGTCTCTGGCTGCGGGGGGAGAGGGAATTACCTTCACTGCCGCGCTCGGTTTTGCACCCGCTGCCTCTCAGCCGCTCCCTTTCCCAGGGGCTAAGTTCACGCCGGGACCGAAGCTTACTTCTGAGGGATCTCGGAGGAGGAACCCTTAGGTATCACCACAGGAGAACGGGGCTCGTTTTGGAGGTAAGGTTTTCTTTTTCTTCTTTAAATTTGGAGTCTGGTTTTCTAACGCTATGCAAGGGTGTGTGAAGTCCCGAACTGCTATGGAGACAGAAAAAACTGAGGATCACAGCCTCGTGCATGGGTATATGTAGTGCTGATGTCAGATTGAAATCTGACTCTGTCTCCAACTGCTATCAGGAACACACTATACCCATTGATCCTGAGTCCATCTGCTACACGCTAGGAAATAATGACATTTCAATGAGCATTTGTGTGTTTTGGTCCTTGTCTTTGAAACTCTATTCTTTGGGAACTACAGCAAGAAATGATTTATCTTTTAGAAAAACATTTAAAACATGTTTATGTAACCAGGCATTTAGCTAGTAATATCTGGGATGAGCTAGTTAATTGTGGTTACATTGATTTTTTAAATTTTTGGGTTTTTTGTATTATATTAAATTGTAACTCACCTTGATGATATTTAGAAAAGACAAGATGTCAAAGAAACATAAATTAACTGTATATTTAGGAATGTCCCCTGCACAGAATCTAACTTGTATAGACACAGGGGGGAATAACATACATTATCATAACTGTACACTAGAGAACAGATTGTAAACAAGGCCCAAGATGCTTACCTTATTTAAGAAATCTTTTAAACAAGTAGATACATAATGGCTTCTCTGCTTGTCAAGCTTCTCTCCATTAATCTTTGGAAAATGTAGGTGTATTAATGACCCCGGGAGCTTCACTCTGAAATAAGAGAAGTTTTCTCACAAGCTTACAGGCTCATAGTAAACTGCATATAACACTTGTTAAAAGTTAGTACTGAGAAGTGTCAAACTCTAATTATTTCAATTGACACTTTGAAATGATGTAGCAGAGATCTGAAATGTGTTTTATTAAGTTAGAAGAACTCGCCACAAAAAAATAGTAATTACCAGTTTTTGTTTCTTCATCAAGAACATCCAGAAATGCTCCACAACTCTGGAGCCCACCATCTGTTTTTGCGCAGGCTGGCAAGATTCCCACTTTCTAGAGCATAGATATTTCCTCTTTACTGATTCTTACTGTCCTTACCATACAGTAAAGGTCTGGAAGGAAATCTCTAATTGGCTGCCAGGAGGAAGTGATGAGCTTAAACACAGGTCTTTTTTTCTGGACCATGTTCAATAAGGATAACAAAGTAGATTAGACACCACGAAATTGTCCAATCTCTGAGCTTTACTGGAATGGAGACGTGATCTTTGTATGTGTGCCCATGTTCAATAAGGCAGCAGAATGTGGATTAAAACAGTTTACATTAGCTCTAGAAGTGGAGGCAATGGCTAATTAAAAAAATACTTAGACTATTTTATTTCTACATTTTCTAACTATCTCCAGCATGATACAGCATGAAAGATCCAAGGGGTATTCTTGTGGTGTTCTTTTTCTCTTTCAAGGGATGAGGGTTATCAGTGAGAACAATTTTGTACATTTTCCAGATCATAATTTTCATCATGTTGGAAAATCCTCTAATATGTTACTTTTATAGTACTTTAATTTTCTTCCTCTTTTGGTCATCCAAAGTCACTTTTTCCCAATAGAGAACTGAAAGATAGGAAATGCAGCGAGTTGGGAATAAAAATTTTTGGCTCCAATAAGCTATTTGAAGGAAAGTTCTTTGCATTTACAAGATTAGACCATTCTTAAATGGGAAGGGCCCACTGTCCCCACTGGGAAACTAAACTATTTTTGCTCTTCACTCAGATATATAGTAGTTAAGATTTGAGGAACAACAACTAAACTAGATAAAAAGGAAGGAAATAATTTGCAATATTTTTTTTTTTTTTTTGTGATTTTGTTTAAATCTTTAATGTTGAATTTGTGTTCATGTTAGTGGAAATATGCTGTCTCCTTTTGAAGAGTTGATTGCTTGATTTCGTTTGTAATTCTGATGCAAAAATTAGGTTATTCCATTTGTTTCTCCTACTTAATTGCTTTTTTGTTTTTTTTTTTTATAATAAACAATAAAGTTCTGTAATGCAGGTTTCATGACCTAGCCAACTCCTCAGCACCATCAGGGGCCTATGCACTAAGCATTTTTGCCATAAACATCAAATGGGAACAATTTTATAGTACGTCTGTCCTGTAAATAGTATTAATAACACCTGACCAGGCTCCTGAAGACTAAGAAAGGAATCGGTGCCCTGGTTTCAAAGCCAATCTTCACCAACCAAGCAATGGAGCAGAAACCCTAGTATGGAGGCAGGAAGGGAGAAAATATTGGGGGAGGGGAAGATATTGTATGAATTTTTCTAATATCTGCAGTCAAAACAAATCAAACTGTGAACATTTATAGTTTAAAGTAAAGCATATATGTCTCTTTTGATGTTAATTTTTGTAATACTTTGCAAATAAGAATTCCTGAACATCCTGCCAGAGTATTGGATAGATCATCTATTTTTCAGTAGTGAATGAACCAGTAGAAATTAATCCGAGTGGCCTACTAAAGTTAAACCTGCAAAAGGAAAGAAGAAAAGAATAGCAATTATGAATATGTTGAAAACTGCAACCCACTCAAATATCATCAAGAATGATGGAAACAATATGTAGAAAGAATGCAAAGAAGCTGAATAGAGACCTACTGGAAGAAAAAAAAAAAGATCAAGGACAGGGGAGGATTTTAGAATAATATCAGCCCAGGGGATTTTTTTCAAAATAGACTGGCACAACTTCTAAAAATTAACATAGTCTCCTGTAAGTAAGAGGCTATCCGGTGGAAGCTCTTCACTGGCTCTAAGGTCGGATCTGCTAGTCTCATATCCAGTCGCAACCTCAACATGATACCAAACAGTCACAGAACCATCGGGCATGAGTGTCCGATATTAAGTAAGCCCGAACTCAGGTTCTTCATCATACCAGAATCACGCTTTTCCCTCGATATTGCTCCGATGTTAAATAAGTCAGTCATGTCTAGGTTTTGCTGTTCATCAATGCAGATTTTATCCCTCACTTGCTGACACACAAACACTCAGTCTCATACACATTGTCACACATGCTTACTCACATATAGACACACACACTCACAGGCTCGGACTGGATCACTCACACACTATCTCTCCATCCACCCCCCAAAAAGTGCTAGAGCAGTAGCAGCAGCCTATTAGTTTTCTTTTTAAAAGATTTTTTTTACTCACATTGGTTGTTAGGGGATTGCAGGCAAAGCTCTAGGTTAACACGGTCCCAGTGAGCTAGCTGCCTGTTGTGGGTGGAGGGATTCCTTACCTTAGGGAGGGGCAGGCTGTAAAGCCTCGATACTGTTTTTTGTTTTTGTTGCAGCCCAAGGACTAGGGGGACCTGTGGCAGAGGAACAGAAGGCTTGCAGCACGGAGCCAGCGGTGAGGCAGCAGCTGGAGGCCTACTGCCCACCTCCTGAAGGGGGAGAGACAACCTGAGGGAGCTACCCTGTTTCCTGACTCCACAGTAAAGGTGTTGGGGGGAGCAGTTAAAGTCTCCAAGACAGCAGCAGGAAGAGGAGGAGGGAGCCACCGCCATAGGAAAACTCAATAATGGAAAGCAGAGGCATTGCTAGGTACTTCAAAGATCCAGGGCATGGGCCCACAGGTCCTTTCCTTCTCCTCCCCTTTGCATTCCTCAACCCCCACACCCCATCATAATTCCAGATAAAACATCAAAAAATAAAACATAATAAAATCATACTCTGAGAAAAAATAAACATTTCAAAACAGCTGGCAAAAAGAATATCCAAGAATTAAAAATTTGCATACAATTTTTAAAAATTTTCCCAAGCACCAATGAAATATTTAAAACAGCAGATACAAGTAAGGATTAAAAAAAAAATTCCTTGCTTTCCATACCTGGGAACTTTTGATTTCCAGTCACCCTGAGGTTGTCATGGATTAGAGGGGGAAGGGAGCACACAAACTTTCTTCTCTCTCTTTCACATACACACACACTCACTTGCTCTCAAACATACTCCTTCACAAGCTTTCTCTGAAACATACAGGCAACAGCAGCCTCCTCCTTGGACTTGCGCATCTCTCTCACACAGCCACACATGCCCTCTCTCTCTCTCACACATACACACTCTCATGCTCTCTCACACAAACATACACACTCATGCTGTCATTCACACATGCACACATACTTGTCTCACACATACTCTCACATACACACACTTATGCTTTCACACACATACACACACATACATGCACACTCATGCTCTTTGCCTATCATTCACACACATGTACACTCATGCTGTCTCGCACATATGCTCTTTGTCTCTCTCACACAAACAAGAACAAATCCTTTCTTTCCTCCAGAATGTTCAGGGAGCAGGCAGGAGCAGCTGCCTTTCTTCATTCTTTCAGGATAGCTGACACAACATCTCCGCCTGGGCCACACGGGCCCAGCTGATAAGTAACTGAGGCCTCCTCAGGCTGCGGGGGCCCAGTCAACAGAGCCGTAGCCCTGCTTCCTCAGACTAGGCAGCCTCTTTCTCCACCTTGGGCCATGCAGCCTGCCGAAACTACTGCAGCCCCGCCTCTTTAGTCCACATGGCCTGGCTGACACCTCCTTCTCTTTGGGCCATACTGCCCCACTGATCCAACTACAGCCCCTCTTTCTCAGGCCTTCCACTTACCCAGTAGCCACCACCTCTTTGTGCCATGTGGGTCCCTGCTGACATAGCTGTATTGCAGCCTCCTCCTTAGCGGGGCACTAAGGGGGTAAATGATGCCCCTGATGGAAAGCTTCATGAGAGAAATGCAACTGGGGGCCTATTGTTGGTCACAGCAGTCCCATAGGCATGGTGACGCTGCTACTAACACTTACCACATAATGCACTGAATTGGCCTACTGGGCCAAGCCACCCCTGAGGAAGACCTGGGAAAAAGGTGGTGTGATGGAGATCTATAATGAAGCAGGAACAGATACTATTGCCTAACTGGGGGTAGATGATGACTGAACCAGTTCTTTGGCTTATTATATGTGCCTGAAAAAATAAAAGAATAAATGGATGCGTACTGAATTCATTCAATAGTGAAATAAGTTTGCCAAGGTTATGCTTTAGTTTACTCAGAAATGGGTCATCTATTCTTATATAAATCACTGAATTTGCAAATGATTGCTGCACATTGAATATTTTATTATAGTACTGTGTTGAGCCCCAGAAGAGAGTAGTTACTTTAGAGGATGGGAGATCTTTTACTGGATCAGCAAAATTTTCATTTGGAGATTTTCTACAGCAGACACCATGAGCTTCATGTCCTTTTTTCTCAAAAAACCTCCATGTAGACAAATAAATCAGACCACAAAATAGTGACTCAGGAAATTAGTCAGGAAACCATGTTTATAAAACTGCAAAACCAGCACCAGGTGGAAGTTCAACAAAGGACGTTTTCTAAGTTTGTATCTCAATAACCTCCTTTTGTGTCTGTTGCAGGGGTCGAGAGAAAGCATACACAACTGTGAGGATGATTTTGGTTTCATATAGCACACCTGAAAAATACAGTATTTAAACAATTTTTGGACATTAACATTTTGCTTCAAAAGTACAAGAATTTGGAAACATATGAAATACAAGTTTTTTTTTCCCCCTGTAATTTTTCTACACAGTCCTTTCCAAGGGTTTTGCAGATTTTTTGTGTGGTGCATGCCTTGACTTTTACATGCACACATTCTTGTTTTGCAAACTGATAAATTTCTTTGGTAAGTTTGCTGAGTGCTGGTATGAAGAAAGGCCCAGATTAAAGAAGCCAGGAGACAAGAATGAATAAAGCCACTTTTTCTGAGGCAGAGCTGGATTTACCAGTAAGGGCAAATGTTCTGGCACTTTTTGGTCAAAAATCAACTGGTTCAAACAAACCATATGGCAGAAATTTCTGAAGCAAAGTAATGCTCTAGTTTAATCAAAAACATACATAGCTGAAACTGAAGCTGGCATGATCCCCAAAAGAAAACTACCGGTACTGAAAAAATAGCTGGCATGATCCCCAAAAGAAAACTACCGGTACTGAAAAAATAGCTCCATGGCAAAGGGAGGCCCACAGACATGGTGAAGGAAACCCAGTCAGGTCCTCCTCCACCTTGCGCAGCTATATGGGGAAGGCAGTTTGACTCCATTGCCACAATTGAAAATAAATTTTGTATGGAATACTGCAACTCTACATCTTCTAACCAACATGGTACAAATGAGAATTGAAAAATGGTACAAATTGAAACATTACAGACAAACTGCATTAGCACAGAAAATGGCAACTGGGCATGGTACAAAAGCTTTAGGATTCACCCCAGCACCAGACATGTAGATACATATTATTACTTGGTTCCAATGTACACTGGTAAACTGTAGGGGCCCCCTAAGGCTATCTTCCTTTTACTATTGTAAATTGGTTTGTTCACATTATAGGTCTTCTGCTTAATTCTAGTCTAGTTTATGGCTAAAGGAGCCATTGCAGTCTTCGCTGTATCTCTGTTCTCCTGTACACACGTCCCCAATAAAGAGCATGTAACAAGTCTACATATCTGATAACTAGGTAGATGGGGGGTGTGGCGATGTCATGCTGAACAGTGGCTCCTGAGTCTCACTCCCTAGGAGTCAGCAGCAAATTAATTAATAATTACTAGTAATTCTGGTTTCCTGCAGCAAATAAAATTCTCCCTGAGTGCAAAAATTAATGGACAATTTCATCATAAAAAAAATCTGGAGAGATGGTGAGATGAATGAAAAGATTGGGAGCGGATAAGATCACCGGCACTGACAAGATGGTGCAGGACACAGGCCCTGTGCTAAAAGAGCTCTCGAAAGCAGTTTCTACTATGCTCAATGATCAGTTGCAGAAAATTCAGTCCTCTGTGGATGAGCTGAGAGACATAGTGTAAGAGTACAATTCAATGCTTCCCAGTATAGAAAGCAAAATCTCAGATCACGATGACCACTTGGAGACCCTTGATAATGTAACCACTGAGGTCTGAGAGAAAAATAAAATGCTTGAGGAAAAGTATTATGATCTTGATAACAGAAATTGGCGTAACAATCTGAGTATTTTGGGTACCTCAATTACACTGCCAAAGTAAAAATACTTGCAGCATATCACAAGATCAAGGGGCTGCAATAGGAAAACAGCAAGCTTCTCATCTTTCCGGATTTATCAGCTAAAGTTTTTGCCTTCAGAAAAGAGTTCCCTCCCTACTGCATACAGCTTTATCGTAAGGGAGTCAAATTTTCGCTACAATTTCCTGCCCGATTGAAAGTAGTTTATAAGGGAGAGACCCAAGTGCTTGCTACTGGCAAAGAGGCTAAAGCTTTTGTTGACCAAACTGACTAGGAACTGCGGACTTTAATTAAATCAGTATTTGTTTGATGGTTGATCACAGATGATTTTTCAAATGCATCTGTTGGCTGAACTGAAGTGCTCACGTTGACGACAAGCAGATGGCTCTGGCAATGAACTGAAATCAGTCTGCCACGTGGCTGATATTTCACTGACAGGCCAATACAGTAAAGTTCATGGGACAGCGGGCGAGCGCTCGCACAGGCCAGTGTCCTGTGCGCACGATTCAGTAAACCAAAATATTTAAATTAGGGTTCACGGTAAAAAGAGGTGCTAGGGACACTAGCACGTCCCTAGCGCCTCTTTTTGGACAGGAGTGGCGGCTGTCAGCGGGTTTGACAGCCGACGATCAATTTTGCCGGTGTCGGTTCTCGAGCCCACTGACAGCCACGGGTTTGGAAACCGGACGCCGGCAAAATTGAGCATCCGGTTTTCAACCCGCGAGTGATTTAAAATCTTTTTTTTATTTTTATCTTTTGGGATGTCTGACTTAATATTGCCATGATATTAACTCGGAGGGTTCACAGAAAAGCAGTTTCGGCAGAAATTAATGCCTACCTTTGGGTAGGCGCTAATTTCTTAAAGTAAAATGTGTGGCTTGGCTGCACATTTTACTTACTGTATCGCGTGGGAATAACTAATAGGGCCATCAACATGCATTTGCATGTTGTGGGCGCTATTAGTCTCGGGGGGGGGGGGGGGGGGGGGGTGGGTTGGACGCGCGTTTTTGATGCGCTATTACTCCTTACTGAATAAGGGGTAAAGCTAGCGCGTCAAAAACGCGCGTCTAAATGCCATATCGGCCTTTGAGTTATCTTGAGAGCAGAGGCATCCTGGAATTTATGATCTATTGGTACCACTTGTCAATATGGCACCAGCAAAGTTTAGTGTCAGCAGGGAGCAATAGAAAACCTGCAGCTTTTTTTTTTCCACTTCATTGTTGCAGCTGGGACTGACAGGACACTGGTATAATCAGTTTTATTTTGTGGCTACGAGGCAGGTAAATGCCTAAAAGTGTAAGAAGCCAAAATACTTCATACATGAAAGCCTGCTGCTGGCTCTAGGAGATCCTGGGAGTTGAATGAGTTAGTGTCTGGTGAGGAGGGGACACTTGGCCCATTCATTCTTGGGATAAGGGATTGAATATTGTACTGGTATTTAGGAATTTGGAAATGGGTGGGTGGGAGTATATTTTTGGTCACTGTGGGTGAGTGTGTATGTGTTTGGGGATGGATTTGGGATGAGAAGAATGTATGGACTGAATGGTGAAAGCTTCTTACAGTGTTTATCCCTATACAATGGGCAATTGCTCAGTTGATCCGGTGTTTGTACATTCATGAACTTAAGGGAAAAATAATTTGTCCTGCAACTTTATTTGTGTATGCTAATGGGGGGGGGGGGAGGGACTTAGGCTGGGGAGTTTCCCCTGGTAAGGAATTATTTAATTATAAGATGATGTGCATTGGATATGCAATGACTAGTATGGTTATAAGTTCACTTAATGTTAATGGCCTACATTCCCAATTAAAAGGAAAGAGGTTCTTATTGAATTAGAAAAGTATAAATCTTTTTTGCAGGAAACACATCTAGAAGATATCGAGCATGGCAAGCTTCAGAGAGAATGGTTGAGTCACTGTTGTTACTTTTCATATTCTGTCTGGCAAAGGGGAGAGGCTGTCCTAATTCACAAGAATCTGCCATTCTATCCAGATGGTCGATATATTATTATTGTGGGAACTTTGTATGGGACAAAAATACTTTTAGGCAATGTATATGCACCAAATCAGTATTCTCACAAGTTTTTCACCTCTTTGGTTACTGCTATGCTTTCCTGGGAAGGGTACCTGGTTATTCTGGAGAGGAGATTTTAATGTTGTCAACAATCCTTTGATAGATTGCCAATCAGCTAAAACTCCTGAGAGAAACCAGGCTGGCATAGGTATTGTTTTTTTTGTGCCAAAAGCTGCACTTAGTTCATGTCCACTCGAACAATAACTGAGCCTCCTGAGCCACTGCGGGGCTCTTGGTCCCCCCCCTGGCAATTGATATAGGCCGCCGTGGTCGCATTGTCCGAGAACACTCGCACCATGCGAGCCTGAACCAAGGGTAGAAATGCCAAAAGGGCCCTGTGGACCGCTCTCGTTTCCAACTGATCGATGGACCAAGCCTGTTCCAACATTGACCAGAGACACTGAGCCGACTTGCCTAGACACACCGCATCCCAGCCACGAAGAATGGCGTCGGTAGTGACAACAATCCAATTCGGAACTTTGAGGGGCATCCCCTTCTCCAAATTGCTCCTTGCCATCCACCAGGCCAGAATGGCCCTAGCCACCGGCGTGAGAGGCAGAGTCAGGAAATACTGTTCCGACAGGGGACTCCAACGGGACAACAACGCTCTCTGCAGGGGCCACATATGCGCAAACGCTCAAGGTACCAGCTCCAACATGGACGCCATTGATCCCAGAACTTGCAAGTAATCCCAGACTTTGTGAGCGGCAGATGAAGCAAACGAGTTATCTTCTCCTGAATCTTGTTCACCCTGTCGGCCGTGAGAAACACTCTGCCCTGCTGAGCGTCGAAGCGGGCTCCCAAGTATTCGAGGGATCGAGAAGGCACCAGATGACTCTTCTGCAAATTGCTGATCCAGCCCAATGACTCCCAGAGGGACCTCACTCGGGTCATGGACCTCACGCACTCCTCCTGTGACTTCGCTCTGATCAGCCAGTCGTCCAGATATGGATGCACCAAAATTTCCTCCTGCCGCAAGGCTGCTGCCACAACCACCATCACCTTTGTGAAAGTCCGAGGGGTGGTGGCCAGACCGAAGGGAAGGGCCCGAAACTGGAAGTGCTGCCCCAGCACCAAAAACCGGAGGAACGTCTGGTGTTCCTGCTGAATGGGGATATGAAGGTAAGCTTCGGTGAGATCCAGGGACGCCAAAAACTCCCCTTTTCGAACCGCCGCAATCACAGTACATAACGTCTCCATCCTGAAGCGTGGCACTTTCAAACTCTGGTTGACTTTCTGAAGGTCCAAAATGTGCCGAAAGGTGCCCTGTTTTTTTGGCCCCATGAAATAAATGGAGTACCTGCCCTGACCTTGCTCGGAGACCGGTACCAGAACCACCACCTCCAGGCTTAATAACCGCTGAAGAGTCTCTTGAACTACTGCCCGCTTGCTTCGGGAAAGACAGCGCGACTCCAGAACAACCGATTGAAGAGGACGAGAAAACTCTAAGGCGTAACCGTCTCTGACAACCTCCAGCACCCACTGGTCAGAGGTAATCTTGGTCCACTCCTCGTAAAACAGGGACAGCCTGCCCCCGATCACTAGAGCTGAGGAGTGGACCTGCCTGATCTCATTGGGAGGGCTTAACTCCACCCACACCCTGGGCGGACTCTCCTCTAGATGCTCTTCCACATCCTCAAAATGACTGCTGTCTATTGGAAGACTGCCTCGAACAGAGGGCCCTGTTGACCGGCCAGCAGGAAAACGCCTCGAGTCCCGATAACGGGAGCGGGAGAAGAAAGGCTTCCGAGAAGGCTTCCTATCCTCCGGCGGCCTATTTCCTTTCATCTCCCCCAATGACTTCATAAGCCGATCGAGGTCCTCACCGAACAACAGTTTGCCCTTAAAGGGCAGATTACACAGCTGCGATTTCGACGAAAGATCAACCGCCCAATTACGCAGCCACAAGAGATGCCTAGCTGCTACCACCGAGACCATGCTCCAGAGCAGTAGTCCTCACAAGGTCATATAAGTCATCAGCTCCATAGGCGATTCCCACCTCTAGGTGAGCCACCTGGGCGGGGGACAGAGTTCCAGAGGCCAACTGTGCCTGCGGTTTCTGGATCCAATACAAACAGGCTCGCGCATCAGACTGGCACATACCACCGCTCACAGCCCCATAGCCAAAACCTCAAATGACCTCTTGAGCTGCACCTCTAGCTTCCGATCCTGAATGTCCTTCAAGGCAGAGGCCCCAGCGACCAGGATGGTGGTCTTCTTGGTGAGGTTATCCAAATGTTCCTGCAACAACGGATAAAGCTTCGCCATGGCTCTGCCCACTCTCAGTCCAGAGTCTGGAGACTCCCACTCTCGGTTGATCAGCTTCTGGACCTTCTTAGGAATGGGAAAGGCGCTGGGAGGTCTCCAAAGGCCATCGAGCACCGTATTATTTATTTATTTATAGGCTTTTATATACCGATAGCCGTTTGCACATCATATCAGTTTACAGATAACTAAAACTTTTTGACAGTGTATTTATACAGAACTTTTGGCACTGCCATTACATAGAACAGTAAACTCTGCATACAAGAGATAAACATCAACAAACAGAAACTGTTAACCTCTTCATTATCCAAATCCTCCAAAGAGAGCTTGACCTCAACTCCTCCAACACCTGGGGGATAAGTGGTCTAAGCTCCTCCCTCTTAAAGAGGCGTATCACCTGCGGGCCATCGCCATTGGCCTCCGGGCCCTCAGAGGCACCCTGATCCACTTAGGGTCCCCTGGATCGTGGGGTCCCTCCCCGCAGGGTCCGCATCCGGATCTCCCGCCATAGAAGCATCATCATCTTCCTCAGAATCATCTGAATCCACAGAATCGGAATCCAAACGCGCTGGCCGAAGCCCCTGGGACGGTCCCCGCAAACCCACGGAACTCTTTGAGGGTCCCTTTGGGCGTTTAGCGGAGCCTGACGGTCTTGTCCATAAAAGGTTGCTTGCCCACCTGCTTAGCCAGGAATGCCTCATGCAGTAACAGGACGAACTCGGTTGAAAACCCCCCTGGGGCTCCCAAGGTTCTTTCGGGACTACCGGGGCCCGAATCAGCCAGACCCTCCTTCCGAGGCTGCACGGCGGGGGAAGGAGGCGGAGGAGACTCCTCAGAGCCCCGAGGAGAACCCCGCATCCCGGTCCCCTTAAGGGGGAAGGGAGACCTCCCCATATGGTCCCCCGACTATGCTGGGGCCCGCAAAGCTCACCGCGACTTTGAGCGCCCTCTCTCCCCCTCCTGCACAGCCTGAACAGAGGGAAAGGGAATAAAGGTAGGCCGACCAAACTCCGCAGGCCTGACAGGCCTCCCACTAATGGCCTGTCTGTCATCCTAAAAATAGTAGTGCACACCGCGGGAAGAAGGGGCGCACCATGCAGTTGCTGCCGGAGAAGGAAGAGGGCGCACCACTGCAGCAAATTCCTGCCGGCGCGAAAGCATTGCCGCCGCGGTCAGAAAACCTATGCGTCGATGCAGCACTTAAAAATAATTAGGAGGCTCTTTCTCCAGCTGGGGCAACCCTCCTAGATGACCAGCAGCACTCCTGATCCCCCCGCACTGCCTAACTGCCTCAGAGCCCGCCCCCGACGATCTCATCGAGCCGGCTGCCTGATAGACAGCTCAGCCTCTCAGAGCTGCCACTGCTGCCGGGACTCTGAAGCAAAACAAACCTTTTTTTTTTTTTCTTAAAGCTACAGAGCTAACTATACAAGAAAAAAAAATGAGGGGTTACTTCCCTTAATCCCACAGGCAGGCAGAGGGTCTTCGGACCCCACTGAGAAAACCAGAGCCCTGGCTGTTAGTGATACCGGGAACATGGGCTGAGACCTGACAGGGGTATCCAACCCCCCGTTCGCCCGGCTCAACCTGAGGGATGGCCCTTCACAGGAACCTGGCACCTCGGGGAGCAGAATTCCTCACAATATCCAAATTCAGTCAGGACTGCAGGTTTAGCACCTCTACCATCTGCTGGAGGTAAAGAAATACTGAGGGACTGTAGGTGGCACTCTCGTATATGTGGCAGTGTCCAAAGTTTTGTTCTCTACCTCCATCTGCTAGTAGGGATGAATAAAACCGATTTGTCTGGACTGATCTGGATATGTTTAGGAACTAATTTTTATGCATATTTACAAATTTGACACTATAGCTTGCAATTATGTAATAGTGTTATTGGTAATATTGCCTTTACTGATGATGAGCAGACTTTTATTGAAACCAGCTCTAGATTTAACAAGCTTAGAATTTGGATGCTATCCTTGAAAAAGCAGCTTAAAGTATCCCATATAATGAAGCTTGTGACTCAATGGGCCAGGGATTTAGGAGCAGCATTGGATGATATAGACATAGTGAGTTTGTTTACTGTTATTTACTATCAGCCAATTTAAGGGCAATTCATTTTAAAATTTTGCATCATCTACATATCACTAGAGCTAAGAGTATCCAGATGAATTTGTGGGAGTCAAACAAATCTCTAAAATGTAATTATCTTGAGGGGCCTTGTGCCATGTTTACAGAATATCATAAGCTACAATCTTTTTTAAGACAAATACATATATTAGAAAAATTGGGGAGAGTTGTACATTAGGATGGAAAAATTCAGTATTTGTATCTGTTTGATAAGAATATTATTTTACATAGTAGAGGAAAATGATTTGCTGTTTCACTTATGCTGGCTAAGAAACTAATTCTCTTTCACTGGCATAATGATGAGCTCCCTTCTTTTAGGGCCTGGAAGCTGGCAATGTTAAACTATATGTCAATGGAACTAATGAGAGGACAAGATTTATATGGAAAGAAGTCATTGATATATCTAAAGGGATATTTCTCTCTGTGGAAAAAAGTGGCAAAATTGAACTGTTTCCTATACAAGGGATTAGTCTTTGGAAAGTTTGGATTTACTGCAGTTTGTTGTATATGATTGGATGTGATATGATAATGATTTGTGTGGTATGAGTTGAGAGTGTATTGGGGAGTTCTATTAAAAAAATTGTAAGAGATGTTTACCTTTGGGCAAATATTCTTTATTGTTCACATGGAAAAGTATTGCATGTATATAATTTGTAAAATATATTTGGTTCTTACCAATAAAAATTTGAAAAAAAGTAGGTAGTTAAATGAATCTCTTAACATTTATATATTACCTTAAACAAGAATACAGTACATAAATTACAATGGCACAAACAAATTGGGATACTAGGATAAACATATACAGAGATGATTAGTCAAGTCTGCCCATCGTTAATGCTTCTGATTGTCATTTTTATAGTCAAGCAAATAACTGTTCACTTGGAACTAAAAGGAGACTAAACACTCACATCATATAGACCAAACTGCTTTCAGATGATAATGATTTTCATCCAGTACCAGCCTACTTTAAACAAATTAGGGCTCTTCAGCTTGGGGAAGAGATGGCTGAGAGGGTAGATGATAGAGGTTTATACAATTATGGGTGCAACAGATAAATAGGGAACTGTTATATATTTATTTATTTATAATTTTTATATATTGACATTCAATAAGAGATATCACACCGGTTTATATTCAGGTACTGTAGGTATTTCCCTATCCCCTGAGGGCTTACAATCTAAGTTTTATACCTGAGGCAATGGAGAGTAAAGTGACTTGCCCAAGGTCGCTAAGGGCCGTATTTAGTTGGTTACTAAGAGGGGGAAGGAGGTTAGTTCAAGTGTTGGATTCAATATACATTGGCTATTTTAGACAGTGGTTGTATAACAGAGGGAGTATATATATACAGGTTTATACACCAGTTGGTTACTAAGAGAGAGAAGAAGGTTAGTTCAAGTGTTAGTTTCAGTATGCATAGGATTTTATACAGTGGTTATATAACAGGGGGACTATTTACACAGGTTTATACACCAGGCTTGTATAATGAGGATTATATGAAGGGCTCTATATATATACACACCAGTGTTGTATGCTAAAGGATTATATACAAGGGTTATCTATAAACATGCCAAACATTATACAAGAGTTATAAATAAATGCCGTGGTGGTGTAGCAGAGGGAAAAAGACAGGATCAACTGCATTTCAGAGGGAGGGAGGATAAGGACGGCGGGGGAGAGGGAAATTATATGTATGATGAGAGGGGGAATTGAAGAAGGGGGAGGGCAGATCGGGAAGCTGAGGGGGGAGGTGGAGAAAAGAAAAGAAAGAGGGCGGGGGGGTTATACTGAGGGTCTAGGAAGTGTCTGCTTCCCAAGGGATGTGGCTGAGAGGGGGGGGGGTTATACTGAGGGGAGAGGAGGATGCTTCGTCCTGAGGGGTGTGGATAAGGGAGGCTAAGTGAAGGATTGTTTAAACAGCCAGGTTTTTAGTTTTTTTTTTAAAGGTTTGAGTGCAATGTTCCAGGCGTAGATCAGGGGGCATGGAGTTCCATAATTTAGGGTCTGCAAAGGTGAAGGCCCGTTCCTTGGTGGACGTGAGGTGGAATAGCTTGGGAGATGGTGTGTGGATGGTTCCTTTGTAGGCGGACCTGGTGGGTCTGTTAGATGTATTATAATGCAAAGAGCCATTTAGCCATTGCGAGTGCTGGTTGTGCAGGGACTTGTGGATGATAATGAGGCTTTCAAATTGTACTAGTTTAGGGGACACTCCTTGAAATTAACAGGTAGTCAGGGCCGGTGCTAGCATTTTTGCTGCCCTGTGCGAATAATTATGGTGCTGTACCCCACCCCCATTCTGGTTTTTTTTAATACAGAATTTTTGTTTTCCCAATAACCAACACACAATAGAAACTGTCAGTCTCACACTCCCCCTTTCCCCGTTGAAAAAGCCCTGTGCCCTCCGACAATCCAAACTTTCAAAATTGACACACCCTCTGAACCTACCTTATCCCATCCACAGGTCCAAAATGCCGAAATTATGCAGAAGTCATCCCCAGGTACACTCCTGCCCCACCTACCAGAACATAAAAATGGAACTGGCTGGGTCCTGTAGCATGTATTGTTATAGGACCACCTAGAAAACCCTGCAAAAAATACATTTGGAGCCCATATGGTATTATGCCTATTGTAATGTGTGTAGATGTGGGTTGGCCCTCAGATAGCCTAGAGTAAACTGAATGACAATGATATAGTAAACTTCCTGTACCAAAAAGGTACTGTCAGCAATAAAGGAACAACTCTATCCATGAAAAATCAACACTACAGATATTATACTAGGCCCTAAAATACCTCCTTTAGGAATGCTTAACAAACCAGGCTTTATAAATCCCTACACAGAAACTATATGTTAGCAGAATACGCTACCTCGGTCACAGATGCTGAACACAGATAAATCCCTCACCAAATACAGAATAAAGAGACCATAAAAAAATAAATAGAAATGAACTGGAAACTACAACAAACCAGACATTTTATGCAACGCAGCAATGGAAAAACAGAAACATTCCTCATAAATCATCAAACAATAAAATCAAGAAATATAACTCAAGCATAATAAACCATACTAATAAAAAGAATATTGCCAAAGAGCTGACAAATAGAGGAGGAGAAGTCCATTACCTGCTATTAAGTTCACTTAGAGAATAGCCACTGCCATTAGCAATGGTAACATGGAATAAACTAAGTTTTTGGGTACTTGCCAGGTTCTTATGGCCTGGATTGGCCACTGTTGGAAACAGGATGCTGGGCTTGATGGACCCTTGGTCTGACCCAGTATGGCATTTTCTTATGTTCTTAACATCCAATAATTAAGAACACATATAAAAAGTTTATAATTTTTCTAAACAGTACTAAAATATTTCAAAATAGCAGAGACAACAAATATCCAATAAATAAAACTAATAAGAATGGAAAAATCCCCATAACTGAAAAATTTTTATATCCTATCACCTTGAGCTTGTCGTGAATTAGTGAGGAAGGCATAAACTTTTCTTCATACAAACACATAACCCAGGCAACCTCCCATTCACACAAATGCACACACACATAACCCAGGAAGGCTCCCATTCACACAAATACACACACAACCCAGGAAGGCTCCCATTCACACTGTTATGCTCAGGCTTGTGGACCCTTGGGCCGACGTGAGGATGGAATACCTTGCGGAAGTCCCGTAGGCTCTCACGCCGGGTGGCGAGGCAGAACAAGAGGCGGGACCAGCTGACCCTTGGCACTGGAGGCTGAGGCGAATATGGAGGTGAGGAAGAGACGAGAAGAGGCCCTGTGTCTTCACCACTGGTGGTCTGCGGTCCCCCCGGGAGGAGCCTGTAGGGACCCGACCGCTGGGACTTAGGTGGACCTAGGGAGGTCAGAGCAACGGTGCAAAGGCCAACTGGAGCTTCGCCCTGGAAGCCTGCGGTCCCCCCAGGAGGAGCCCGTAGGGACCCGGGCCGCTGGGATTTAGGTGGGCCTTTGGTGACGGAGTCTTGGAGGAGTCCTAGGTCGAGTGCCAGAGGGTCGTCGCTCACCAGTCCAAAGTCGTGCACCAGAGAATCGCCACTTGCCAATTCGAAGTCAGGAACCAGAGAATCACCGTAAGCCAATCCGAAGTCAGGAACCAGAGAATCACCGTAAGCCAATCCGAAGTCAGGAACCAGGAAGACAAAGCAGAAGCCAAGCTCGAAGAACTTACTGAAGCAAGCAGACTGGACAAAGCCCACAGGAGACGTTGCCAAGTCGAGGAATGAGCAGAGGAAGCCTCCTTATATACTTCCTCTGCTCTGGATCATTGGAAGCAGGTGAGTCTAGTTAAAGGGACCAGGTCCCTTTAAATGCAAACAAGTTGATGGCGGCCATCTTGAATCCTATGGCGGCGGCCATCTTGAATCTTCTCGGCACTGAAGACGCTGAGCCCCGGGGAGGCTAGGAGGGCTCCCGGCGAGGGGGCACCCCGCAGGCCCACTCCAGCCCGCAGGAACAACTGCCCTGGGTCCGGGCTTCCTTGGGAACTGTTTGCCGCAGCGGGTCGCCGCTGCGGCCAGGTAGGGGGGGGCGCGGCCGCGGGCGCGAAACACAACAGTACCCCCCTCTTTAGGGCGTCTCCCTGGAGGCCTGGCTTTGGACGGGTGGTCTCTGTGAAACTGGTCCAATAGACTCCGGTCCAGAATGTTAGCCATGGGCTCCCAGGAGTTCTCTTCGGGACCGAAGCCCTCCCATGCCAGTAGGTACTCCCATTTCTTGCGATGTTTTCTTACATCTAGGACCTCCCGAACCTGGTAGGTGAGGTCGTCTTCAGAGGTGACAGGTTGGGGAGTAGGAGGCGTGCTGGAGGGCCATGACAACACCAGAGGCTTTAAGAGAGAGACATGGAAGGTATTATGTATCTTAAGAGACGGAGGGAGACGAAGCTGGTAAGAGACTGCACCCACTTGCCGGATGATGGGGAATGGACCGATGAAACGCGGAGCCAGTCGTGAAGATGGCAGCTTCAAGCGGATAAATTGTGTACTTAGCCAAACCTTTTGGCCCGGGCGGAGAGGTGGGTATGGTCTTCTGCGCTGATCCGCGTACTTCTTAGCTGCCTGGCCGGCCTTGACCAGGGCGTGCTGCGTGGATATCCATAGCTGGTGCAGTTCTTCAGCCGAGAGCTGGGCTGCGGGGGAAGGTACCGTAGTAGGGACAGGCATAGGCGGTCGTGGCTGTCTCCCGTAAACAATCTGAAACGGGGAGGACCCCGTAGCCGCGGAGATGTGGGAATTCAGGGTGAATTTGGCCCATGGTAGCAGACTAGCCCAGTCATCCTGTTTTTCGTTCACGTACAAACGGAGGAACTGTTTCAACGTCTGGTTAGTTCTTTCTGCGAGACCATTGGTCTGAGGGTGATAGCCTGAAGTATAGTCCAAAGTGACGTCAAACTTTTGGCATAGGGCCCTCCAAAAGTGGGCGGTGAACTGAGGTCCCCTATCGGACAGGATACTTTTGGGCAGACCATGCAAACGAAAGATATGCTGCACGAAGAGTTGGGCCAACTGAGGGGCAGTCGGCAGCCCTGAAAGGGGCACGAAATGTGCCATTTTACTAAAGCGGTCCACTACCACCCAGATAACGGTATTGCCGCTGGACAATGGTAGGTCGACCACGAAGTCGGTGGCCAAGTGAGTCCATGGCTCCGCGGGCGCTGGTAGCGGCTGGAGTAGACCTGGGGTCGCGCCATGGATCTTCTTGTGCCGAGCACATACCTGGCAGGACTCCACGTAGGCCCGAACGTCCCGGCTGAGTTTAGGCCACCAATAGTATCGGTGCAGGTTTTGTAACGTCCGAGTTTGTCCAGGATGGCCCGAGCAACGAGAATTGTGGGCCCAAGCGAGGACGTTTTAGCGCAGGTGCTGTGGGACCAAGGTTTTCCCAGGAGGGATGGTAGTAGTGGCCGACAGGAGGACCCGAGATGGTTCTATGATGAAGCGTGGTTCCTCCATGCCTTCTGTAGATTCGAAGACGCGCGATAAGGCATCGGTCTTGACATTTTTCCCCGCGGGTCTATAGCGGAGGACGAAGTTAAACCTCGTGAAGAATAGAGCCCAACGAGCCTGCCGTGGATTAAGCCGTTGAGCCCGCTGCAAGTACTCCAAGTTTTTGTGGTCTGTATAGACCGTAAATTGGTGCTGCGCCCCTTCTAGCCATGGCCGCCATTCTTCCAAGGCTACCTTTATCACCAAGAGTTCCTTATCTCCTATGGCATAGTTCCGTTCGGCCGGGGAGAACTGGCGGGAGAGGAAGGCACACGGGCGTAGCTTGTGCCTTTCAGAGATCTGGCTCAGAACGGCGCCAATGCCTTCAGAAGAGGCGTCTACCTCGATGATAAACAGCCGCTGCGGGTCTGGATGTCGAAGGCATGGCTGTAACAAGAATGCCTCCTTGAGGTGACGAAAGGCGGTTTCAGCCGCAGGGGGCCATTTCTTGGGGTTCGCGCCTTTCCGGGTCAGGGCCGTCATCGGGGCAACGATGGTTGCATAATGCGGGATAAAAGACTGGTAATAATTCGCAAACCCCAGAAACCTCTGGAGTGCCTTGAGTCCTGATGGCTGCGGCCATTCCCGAATGGCCTTCAGTTTCTGTGGGTCCATGCGGAATCCTTCTTTGGAGACTATATATCCCAGAAAAAGAAGGGATTCCTGCTCGAAAAGGCACTTTTCTAGCTTCGCGTACAGATTGTTTTCTCTAAGACGCTGTAGTACTTGAATGACGTGCTGGCGGTGAGCGGATAAGGTATCTGAAAATATCAGTATGTCATCCAGGTATACGACCACAGATCGGTACAGGAGGTCGCGTAGTATTTCATTCATAGTGTTCTGAAACACTGCGGGGGCATTGCAGAGGCCAAACGGCATTACTAAATATTCATAGTGGCCGTCTCGGGTATTGAATGCCGTCTTCCACTCATCGCCCTCTTTGATGCGGATCAAGTTATAAGCTCCCCGGAGGTCAAGCTTGGAGAAGATCTGTGCTCCTTGCAAACGGTCGAAGAGTTCCGAAATGAGGGGTAGCGGATATCGGTCTTTGACTGTTATAGCATTCAGGCCTCTATAATCAATGCACGGACGCAGACTTCCATCCTTCTTGGCGACAAAGAAGAACCCCGCTCCTGCGGGGGACTGGGATTTCCGGATAAATCCTCTCTTCAGATTTTCCTCAATATACTCCCTCATGGCTTGCATCTCGGCCGGAGAAAGGGCATAGGTGCGTCCTCGAGGGGGTTCTGTCCCTGGGAGAATATTGATGGCGCAGTCGAAGGATCGGTGCGGTGGCAGTACTTCGGCCTTTTGTTTAGAGAAGACGTCCGTGTATGCAGCATAAGGAGCCGGTAGACCTGGGAGACTGGTGGAAGCTATGGAACAAGATGCTGGCACTACGGAGTGGAGACATTTGCCGTGGCAATTCGGTCCCCAACGAGCCAGCTGCAGTGTTTTCCAGTCAAACTGGGGCTCATGGTCCTGGAGCCACGGGAGTCCTAGAACAATCGGATGGATGGAATATTCCAAGACATAAAATGAAATTTGTTCCTGGTGCAGGGCCCCAGCTCTGAGCTGGACGGGGATCGTGGCGTGTGTCACTTGTTCTGGGAGGGGCTTACCCTGGATCGAGGAGATGACCATGGGAGCCGAAAGGCGAACTTGTGGGATCTTTAGGTGTTCCACCAGACCTTTCATTATAAAGTTGCCGCCGGCGCCGGAGTCCACTAATGCCAAAGTGTGGAAGTCTCCTTCGGTCGTGGATAGTGACACTGGCAGTGTCAGTGGAGGTGCAGGTGTGGTACGGCCCAGGAAGAGACATCCGCCAGGTCCTAGGCCCAAGAATTTCCCGGCCGCTCAGGGCAGGAGGCTACTCTGTGGCCTGCCATACCACAATAGAAGCAGAGTCCCTCCTTCATGCGCCGCTGCCGCTCCTGCGGAGATACTTTCCCGCGACCCAACTCCATGGGTTCGTCGGCAGGTGCCCGAGGGACTTCAGGAGCACTCTTGTGCGGTGGAGAGGGCCTCCTGGCTGCTTTAGTCACCGGGATGCGAAACCTCATGCGACGGTCTACACGATTGGCCAACTCAATCATGCCGTAAAGATCGTCGGGGAGTTCTTTCGCCGCCAACTCATTTTGGAGGCGCGAGGCTAGGCCCTCCAGGAAAATACCATGCAGGCAGTCCTCTCTCCAATTTAGTTCCGCGGCCAGGGTGCGGAATTCTGTGGCATACTCGGCCACAGTGCGGGTGCCCTGCCGCAACCGAAGCAGTTCGGAGACCGCAGTGGACTTGCGAACGGGTTCGTCAAACATCTGCCAAAACGCAGACAGGAACTGAGTCAAGTCTCCAAAGATCGGGTCACTTCTTTCCCATAGGTGAGAGGCCCAGATTAGGGGCTTCCCGTCGAGCAGGGACATGATATAGCTGGTCTTGACCAGGTTGCTGGGAAACTGCGCCGGCAGTAGGGAGAAGCGAACCTGGCACTGGCTGAGAAATCCTCGACACAACTTTGCGTCTCCGGCGTATCGAGAGGGCGCCGGGAGTTGTGTGGGAGTAACTTGCCCCTGGTCACTTCCGGAGGCCTGGACGGAGTGGGGTTGGGCAGGGCGACCCCCTTGCGCCCCAGGCGGAGATGGAAGCGTGGGATTCATTGGCCCTAGTGCTTCCAGGCGTTGGGTCAAACCCTGTACTGCAGAGACCAGGGCGTCGAGAGTCTGTTGTTGGTCTTTCAGTCGCTGGGCCATCCCAGGAATGGCCTGGCGGGCAGATACCTCCGCCGGGTCCATGGACTTGGCAATCTGTTATGCTCAGGCTTGTGGACCCTTGGGCCGACGTGAGGATGGAATACCTTGCGGAAGTCCCGTAGGCTCTCACGCCGGGTGGCGAGGCAGAACAAGAGGCGGGACCAGCTGACCCTTGGCACTGGAGGCTGAGGCGAATATGGAGGCGAGGAAGAGACGAGAAGAGGCGCTGTGTCTTCACCACTGGTGGTCTGCGGTCCCCCCGGGAGGAGCCCGTAGGGACCCGACCGCTGGGACTTAGGTGGACCTAGGGAGGTCAGAGCAACGGTGCAAAGGCCAACTGGAGCTTCGCCCTGGAAGCCCGCAGTCCCCCCAGGAGGAGCCCGTAGGGACCCGGGCCGCTGGGACTTAGGTGGGCCTTTGGTGACGGAGTCTTGGAGGAGTCCTAGGTCGAGTGCCAGAGGGTCATCGCTCACCAGTCCGAAGTCGTGCACCAGAGAATCGCCACTTGCCAATCCGAAGTCAGGAACCAGAGAATCACCGTAAGCCAATCCGAAGTCAGGAACCAGGAAGACAAAGCAGAAGCCAAGCTCGAAGAACTTACTGAAGCAAGCAGACTGGACAAAGCCCACAGGAGACGTTGCCAAGTCGAGGAATGAGCAGAGGAAGCCTCCTTATATACTTCCTCTGCTCTGGATCATTGGAAGCAGGTGAGTCTAGTTAAAGGGACCAGGTCCCTTTAAATGCAAACGAGTTGATGGCGGCCATCTTGAATCCTATTGCGGCGGCCATCTTGAATCTTCTCGGCACTGAAGACGCTGAGCCCCGGGGAGGCTAGGAGGGCTCCCGGCGAGGGGGCACCCCGCGGGCCCACTCCAGCCCGCAGGAACAACTGCCCTGGGTCCGGGCTTCCTTGGGAACTGTTTGCCGCGGCGGGTCGCCGCTGTGGCCAGGTAGGGGGGGCGTGCCCGCGGGCAGCCGCAGGGGCGAAACACAACACACACAAACACAGACACACCCACTGCTTTCGTTCCTCTTTTTACAGGGCTCCCTGTCTCACTCAAAACGTCTGCAGCTGCTTCTGCTTTTTTTTCCCCTTCTTTCGACCAGTTCCTCTACAGAATAAGCCCCCCTACAGGCTTAAATAGGCCTGAAAGCAATTCTGCCCAGCCTGCTGATACAGCTCTTCTGTTCTCAGCAGCTGGCACCAGTGGCACAGAGCTGGAACTGGCTAGATCAAAATAAGCTGCTCAGAGATGTTTTCTTCAGGGAGGCTCAGGGAAATTGAATCTTAAAAAAAAAAATGCTGGATTCAATGGCAGATGAAAGGAGGGGGAGGGTATGCTCTCCAAGGCATTTTTCCAAAGTGACTACTTTTACTAACTGTATCAAACTCCACTCTTCAGTACATTGGCCAAGCAGGACTCGGAAGTTTGAGGCTATCATGAATCTGCCTGCTTCCACTGCTGCCCCCCCTCCCCCGGGTGTGCTTCCCCATGCAAATGCACGGTATGCACACCCAGTTGCGCTGGCCCTGCAGGAAGCAGATTTAAACAAATTAGAGAGAAAATATTTTCACTCAATGCACAATCAAGCTGTGGAATTTGTTGCTGGAGGATGGTCAAGGCAACTAGCATAGCTGGTTTTAAAAAGGGTTTGGATAGTTCCTGGAGGAAAGTCCATAACTGGTTATTAGCCAGGTGACTCCAGGAAACCCAGCACTTATCTCTGGGAGTGAACAAAAGAAATTGGATCTACTTTTTCGGATTAGTCATTGTCGGAGATTGGATGCTGGGCTCCTTGGACCTCTGGACTGACCCAGCATGGCACTTCTTATATACTTAGAAAGTAATAAACCTGATCTCTCCACCTCCATTAAATCCAATACAGACACTGTGGATCAAAGCATTAAAAATAGCAAGTGGCCAAAAAAGTGCTCTAAAAAAATGAGCATTCATATACAAAGCGGTAAGCATCAGAACAACAAGTATCCTTTAAATGTCACAAATTATTAAGTATGATCATTGCCAATATATGTGCAAATAAATAACTAACTTTTTAAAAAAATTCCTTGTCTTGTTACAAATAAAATAGACAAAAATAATCACTTCTCTTTCATGCAGTGCAAGGAAATCTATGTTCTTAACATCATTTGCTGACAGCCTGTACTGACGTGTCAGCATCAAGCCCCTTATGATCATGACCCCAAAAGTGAAGAATAAAATTTTTGTTAGTGGGGCAGAGAGGCCTGATTCTTACAGCTTTAGCCAATTCAATAAGTGAATTGTAAACCCTCCTGTTGAGACTGCTTTAAATCTTACCCCTGGCTCTGCTGGATGCTCAACTTTGAACCTATTTATTTTACGATTGGAAAAGAATCATTGGCTTTATAATTGTGCTAACAATTTGACTAAAACTTTTACAGGTTTTTTTTCCTACTGTTTACAATTTGATAGAGCAATTAAAGCAACCAAAGGTGGAGAGCACCTAAGCTCCCCACACCCCACCATAACCGTCAGCAGAGACTCAGGCCCATCATGCTGACACCCGTCACCCAATGCCTCGGTCTTGCCCTTTTCTCACTCACGCTGCTCAATGCACAATCCATATCCAAGAAAACGCATATACTCAATGACTTACTATCCGACTCAAAACCGGACATCTGTGCCATCACAGAAACCTGGTTAAAACCCACCGACACAGCCCTAATCAACCAGCTTCCCATCCAGACCTACGACATACTGTCCATACCCAGACGCAAGAAAAGAGGAGGAGGTCTCCTCCTAGCAGCCAAAAAAACGCTAGGTTTAACATTACAGACATCCAATACCACAGCAAATATCGAATTCGCATTATTCAACTCTAAACATCTGACCATCGCACTAATCTACGCTCCCCCAGGCCTTCTGGAATCAGACCCTTCACCAATCATAGAACTAACAGCAAAACACTTAAACTCCGGAAAACCGACCATCTTGATGGGAGATTTCAACCTCCACATGGATGCACAACCTCATTCCTCCAACTGCAAAACTCTTCTCTCCTCTCTCAACCATATGGGCTTCAGACAAATTGTGAAAGAACCCACCCACAAAGCTGGTCATACTTTAGACCTTATCTTTATAAACGAAGGACTCTCATCCCACACCACCCCTACCTGCCTTGCGGTACCGTGGACCGACCACTGTATCATCTCATCAATGTTAGAGATCTTTAAATCTCCTCCCCAAACAAATCAAAATATCACCATATCGGTCAGGAAACAGTGCTCAGGAGATCACCTCAGTAAACACCTAACCAAGGAACTAATGAATCTGGACCTCGCCGACGCCAACTCAGCAACATCTTCATGGATTAACATAACTAACAAGATAGCAGATCAAGTGTGTCCCATGACAACAAAATCTATCAATCCGGACAAAGACAACAGGAAACCATGGTTCACCACAGAGCTGAAGTCACGTAAACACGAGCTCAGATGCAAGGAAAACCAATGGCGAAAAAGCCCATCCACAACAACCCTCCTCACCTACAAAGCATGCCTCAATTCATATAGAAACGAAATCAACAAAACCAAGAAAGAATTCTTCTCCAAAAAGATACACCACTTCTCATTCAATTCAAGAGCCCTCTTCTCTTATGTCTCAGCACTCACCAAACCTCCCGGACCTAGCATCCCAGATGACCAAGCTCTTAAAAAAGCCAATGAACTAGCCGAATTCTTTGACAACAAAATCACCTCACTCGTAGCCCCTCTCAAAGGGCCATCTCTGCACACAAGCTACGCAAGCAACCACAGCCCACAAATTCCTCAACCCAACACATACACAGCAGCACTCGAAACTCTTGAACCCACGTCCACCTTAGAAATAGCGAACATCCTTAAGAAGATAAAACCATCCTCTCACCCGCTAGATCATATTCCATCAAACCTGCTGAGTTCAATCCCTGACATCATTGCCAAGCCAGTTGCAGACATCATTAACCGTTCCCTTGCTCAAGGCCAAGTTCCCGACCAACTCAAGTTGGCAATGCTCAAACCTCTCCTCAAAAAACCCAACCTTCCCACTTCGGATCCTGCTAACTACAGACCTATAGCAAACCTTCCTATGTTGGCTAAAATCATGGAGAAAGTGGTTAACAGACAACTCTCAGAATTCCTTGATGACAACAATATCCTCACCACTAACCAATTTGGATTCCGGAAGACAAAGAACACCGAATCTCTGTTAGCCACACTATCGGACAACATTATCTTCAATCTGGAGAAAGGCCAACCTTGCCTCCTCGCTCTCCTGGATCTCTCCTCAGCGTTCGACACCGTGAACCACTCTAGCCTACTACAACGGCTAACAGACATCGGCATAACAGGAGCAGCTTTCAACTGGTTTAAATCCTTCCTTGAGAACAGAACATACAAAGTCAAGATAAACAACAAGGAGTCTCACCCCATTCAATCCAAAATGGGGGTACCACAAGGATCCTCACTCTCCCCCACCCTCTTCAACATTTATCTCCTCCCACTCTGTCATCTACTTACTAACCTCAATCTAATCCATTTTCTATACGCGGATGACATACAAATACTCATCCCCATAACGGATACTATACACAAAACTATGGATTACTGGAATAAATGCCTCTCAACCATCAACGATCTACTAGCCAGTCTCAACTTAGTTCTAAACACAAACAAAACGGAAATTCTTATAATAGCACCGGAACAATCTGCCCCAACCACCGCCTGCAATCCTCTAGACACCTCAGGATACACCACCTCACCTCAAATCAGAGATCTGGGTGTACTCCTAGACAACAGACTCAACCTCAACAAATTCGTAAATAACACCACAAAAGAATGCTTCTTTAAATTACAAGTTTTAAAGAAACTAAAGCCACTTCTCCGCTACAGGGATTTCCGCACAGTACTCCAGGCCATCATTCTCCCGAAATTGGACTACTGCAATTCACTCCTGCTGGGCCTTTCCGCCTGCACCACCAAACCCCTCCAGATGGTCTTGAATGCCACAGCAAGAATTCTCACCAACGCCAAAAAAAGGGACCATATCACCCCGATCCTCCAGCATCTCCACTGGCTCCCCATTAAATACAGGATACAGTTCAAAACCAGCATGATGATTCATAAGGCCCTACATAGCATCGCTCCACTCAACTTAACCTTCCAGCTCCAACTACACACTTCTAAAAAGCCAACCAGAAGGGCATATCAGAACAGAATGATTACCCAACCAGCAAAATCCTCCCTGAGGAAACGCGCACTATCCACAGCGGGCCCTTCGCTCTGGAACTCACTACCACAGACCTCCGCCTTGAGCCGTGCCATTCCACGTTCAAAGTGAAACTCAAGACTTGGCTCTTCCTACAAGCTTTCCCAGAGAGCTAAGAGCAGGAAGAATAACAACCCTCCCATCCCACAGCAATTTTGTAATGTTTATTTGCTTTATTTATGTGTTCTTAGTAGATCTTAGTTTGTATTCTACTTTATAATAGATTTACTGTTCGATATGTTCCATGTAAACCGCCATCCCGGCGATAGTTATCTCTGTTATCTGTGAACCGGAGTGATATGTATATTATACAGGAACTTCCGGTATATAAAAACCAAAAATAAATAAATAAATAAATAAATAAATAAATAAATAAAGCAGTCTTTGAAATGCTAAAATCTCCTACTTATTGTTATGGCTCAGGTCTTGGCTAGATGTAGGGAACAGTGTTCCCAGAACACCACCCTAGAAGTGACGCAGGACTGCAGTGAAAGGCTTGGGCCAGTATTCTGCTTAACCAGCCTCCAACCCCGCAGTTTGAGCCCTTGGGTTCTGGGGGCCATCAGGTTTCTGCTGTGGCAATACATCCTGGTGAGTCTGGAGCAAAGCTTGGATAGGTTGGTAAGGCTGGGGCAAGGCTTGGACAGGAACAGAGTGCAGGTAAAGGCTGAAACTGAGGCTTGAGAGTAGGCAAGGACTGGAACTGGATCTTGAGTGCAGGCAAAGACTGGAACTGAGGCCTGAGTGCAGGAAAGAACTGGAGCTAGACTAAGACAGGACAGGTCAGGGACAACACGGAACATAAAGACCCGAAGGCAGCATTAGGCAGGATAGGCCCTGAAGGGCAAGACAATAGAAAGACCTAGATAGGCCACAGAGCAAAACAAGACCTAGATAGGCCAGAAGGCAAGGCAAGGAGTGAGAAGGCACTTCCCATTACTATGATAAGATCTGAAACACTACATAGACTCTTGCCCAACTTGTGCCGCAAACAAGAGGCCCAGAGGCTGGCCCTGGGGGCTAATTCAGCCACTGCCTGCTCCCAAAGAACCTTGGACCCACCTGGCCATAGATTTAATCAATGACCTTCCGCCATCTGTGGCAATACCACCATATGCGTAATAATTGACAGTTTCTCCAAAATGGCTCACTTTGTTCCCTTCCAGGACTCTGATCAGCACCTGAATGAGTTCAGCTATTGTCTTTCGACTACATGGCCTCAGGTACAAACTTAGATTATAAGCCCTCTGGAGATAGTGAAAAACCTACAGTACCTGAATGTAATCCACTTTGAAGTGCTGAAAAGTGGAATATAAAAATCTAAAATAAATAAATAAATGACCTCCCCCACCCATATTTTATCTGACCGCGGAGTGCATTTTACCGCTCATTATTAGCAAGGACTGTGCAAAAAATTTGGAATCACCTTGAATATCTCATTCCCATATCATCCGCAGACTAACGGCCTACCCAAATGAACCAATCAATCACTCAAAATCTTCCTACAGTCCTACATCAATCATCAACACGACAATTGGGCCTCTTCTTCCATGGGCGAAAGCCTGCATAACGACCATGTTAACAAATCCATAGGCTTATCCCCTTTTTCCTGGTATATGGACACCACCTCCAGATCCCATTACAACTAAGCACAACTGTGAGATGCCCAGCAGCCAACATCAAGGAACAGGAACTACTAGATATTTGGCAGTCTACACACCAACTTCTGTAACAATCTGTGACACGTTTCAAAACACAGGTGGTTAAGAAATGCCGGCCAGTCTCATAACTTCAACCTGGAGACTGGGTCTGGTTGAGCACCTGCAACTTAAGGCTTTGCATGCCATCCATCAAGTTCACACCACACTTCTTCGGGCATTTTCCCGTTGTCCGTTGTATAGGCCAGGTAGTCTATAAGCTGAAGTTACCCCCCACCCCCACCCCCTTTCTCTGCATATCCATGATGTATTCCACGTATCATTACTCAAACCTCCTGTCTCTGTTGCCCTTCAACACCTTTCCCCTGGGGATATTCCTGTAGAAGAAGACACGCAGTATGAACTTGTGGAAATTTTGGATTCTAGGAGAAGTTGCAATAAGCTGCAGTAGCTCATTGCTTGGAAAGGTTATGGCCATGAGGAAAACTCCTGGTAACCAACATCCAATCTACAGAATCACCAATTTCTCCAAGAGTTTCACCGCTGATTTCCCATGAAAGCCAGGCCTAAGAAATTGGGGAGGGATCTTTGAAGGGGTCCACTGGTTCCTTCCTGAGCATGCACGACAGCGTCCCATGGCAGTTTCCCCCAGGGCGGAGGGCTTGTGCCACCAGTAAGTCAGAGAAGGTAGCTGGGGTCTAACAGGCCACAGAGCAAGACAAGGCCTAGACAGGCCACAAGGCAAGGCAAGGGGCTGGAAGGCCCTTAGGTGACAAGGCAAGGAGCCCCTTAGGCCACAAGGCAAAGTAGGCCGCAAGGCAACAGTAGCCATGGGCAAAGAGCCAAGGGCAACTTGATGGGAAAGTGAAGAGTTTTTGGCAAGGCTGGATTATGTAGGGTTGAGACTTGAGTGTGCTGCAGGCAAGGAAGAAGATTCCTAGTAGCTAGGAGGCTGCACCACAGGCTGAGTTTGATGAGCTATGAGGAACTGATGGGGATAGCATGGAATGAAGCTCTGCTGGCGGGGAGACATCATAGTCAAAGTACAATGAGGTTGCATAGCAGGTGAAATCATAACACTTATTCCCATTGCCTGTTTTAATTTCAGTTAAAGTGGCTCCCTCCCTGAAAACTCACCTTTTTGAAATGGCTTCTAAATCCTAATCAGTCCCCCCTGATTATATATTGCTACCCATCCTGTCTTGTCTAGTATGTTCAATAAAGTGCCCTCAATTTATCATATCTAGTCAGCTGTCTCCGGAAAATATAAGCTAGCTGTTCCACTGAGGCTATTTCTTGCACTTGCCTTCGCCAGCAACATAGCATAGGAGCTGATTTCCATAAGGTAGCTATCATAAATCTGCCTGCATGTATCAGATGATCTGCCAAAGTTCACTTAGCCATGCTAAGATTAGGATCTCCCCACTGCCCCAGCAAGCAGAGCAGTGGTGGCAAACCAAGATTCACCTGTAAAATTTGGCTTACTCCATCCTGATCTGCTTCCAGAACTCCACCACCAAGAGACAGGACCATCACACATACAGGTAGGTACCTACTTGTCCATATCCCCACTAACATAAATTTGAGGCCCCTGGACATCGATACACCCTATGAAACAACTTGACCATTAGCTCCATACGCTTACTACAGATCAACATTCGGTGTGTTTTTTTCCAGATCATTATCCAGTTCTCATTACTCAAATCTATATGCAAGTCCCTGTTTCATTTTTCAATTATATTGAGAGGGGAATCGCAAGCCATCTGACAAGTAAACACTGCTGTAATCAATTTTGAAATTCATCACCTGGGTACTTCCTCTTGTACAATTACTTTCTCCACTGGATTAAGGGCTTTCTGCTGCCATCCCCGTCACCTTTAGACCTCCAATTCCTCCACCACACATTGATAAAAGAGCTCAGAATCTTCCGATATCTCATTCTCTTCTCGATGGTCTTGAAACATTTTCAATCACACACTTGCCTCATCCCAAAGTTGCCCCAAGAACTTCAACCCTAATTTCCACCATTCCATTACATCTCTATGCATAATAGTGAATACCAGTCTCTCATTATGCCATTTGGGCATAATTCCTGACAAGGCTGAATATCAAGACCTAAAGTTTTACACATGGTCTTCCATACCTTTAATGTATGTAAAATATGGGGGTTTTGAACATCCAGTTCATCACGCCCCGTGGAGCAGATCTGGCTGCAGTAATAACTTTGCTAAGTCTAATCCATCAGCTAATTGTACTTCTGTGGAGTACCATGGTGTCACCTAATCTCTATGGAGCCACATTAATGTTCCCCATGAGGTTAGGTGACCAGTAGTAGCCTTGTAGATCTGGCAATGCCATACCACCCGCCTCTTTTGGCTTCCATAACATCCACATTTTAATTAGAGTCTGTTTGTTATGCCAAATAAACTTAACTAGCATCCCCTGTAACAAAGAGAAAAAGCCAACAGGTAAGTAACAGTACATAAGAACATAAGAAAATGCCATACTGGGTCAGACCAAGGGTCCATCAAGCCCAGCATCCTGTTTCCAACAGTGGCCAATCCAGGCCATAAGAACCTGGCAAGTACCCAAAAACTAAGTCTATTCCATGTTACCATTGCTAATGTACTTAATAGCAGGTAATGGACTTCTCCTCCAAGAATGTTGAAATAGATACATTAATCTTGGGAGAATATTCATCTATAGGATGTTAATTCTGCCTGACCATGAAAGAAACTGATCATCCCAGGTCCTTAACTCTTTCTGTATTCGATCCACCACAGGTGCATAGTTTCGTTTGACAAATGAGCTAGAGCCCTAGGTACCCAGATGCCTAGGTATTTAATTCCATCTCGTGCCCTTTGGAAATGTGAAAAGCTCAAGGGAACATCACAAAGGCCTATAGAACCAAAGGGGAGAACTTCTGATTTAGAAAAATGGGTCTTATACCCAGAAACTTTACCATACTCAGATAATTTTAAAAGTTTCAGACCAGAACTCCTCGGGTTTGTCAAAAAAAAAAAAAAAAAGGATCACATCATCAGCACATAAGGAGATAACATTCTCCATCCCCCTGCTGAAGTCCCATGATGCCTGGACACATGCAAATCTTTTCCGCTAACACTTCTATTGCTAAGTTGAATAACAATGGTGAGATGGGACATCCTTGATGTGTACCTCATGGCACTGGAAAAGGCCCGAGCATCACCCATTGGTTAATACTCTAGCCCTGGGATGTGAATAAAGCACACCCACCCATGCCCTGAACTCCTCTGGCAGTCCTACCTTTTCGAGCACCTTAAAAAGAAAAAAACAATTAAAGCCTTTTCAGCATCCATGGCTACCATCAAAACTTCCATCTTTTCCTTTCTATCTAAGGAGATGATGTTCATCAGCCTCCTGGTATTGATGGTAGAGAGTCTCTCCTTGATAAACACTGTTTGGTCCTCTTATCAAGAAAGGCATGATTGACTCTAACCGTAAAATTTTGGCTAGTATTTTACATTTGTATTCAAAAGGAGACAGGATTGATACAACTTGCAGGGAGGAGCCCTGCAGGGTCCTTGCTATCAGCAGGCGGACTCAGACAAAGCAGAGGTTCAGCTGGAGGTTCGCCTTTACCAGCCCACGTTCCCCTCGGGTTGAGCCTTTGGATACCAGGGCTGACAGATCCTAGGTGGGGGCTTCTGCTGTTGGTGGAGAGATCCATCAAGATAGCTGGGTTGGAGTGGGCGAAGGTCAGGTGTATCCGGTGGGAGGCAAGAGTCAGTGGCAGGCATCGGTCTAGTGTATCCAGGGACATGCAGTGGTCGGTGGCTGGCAGAGGTCAAACGTATCCAGAGACAGGCAGTGATCAGAGGCAGGCGGAGGCAAAGTGTATCCAGTGGCAGGCCGAGGTCAATACTAGGTATCCAACCAAAGGGAATGGTGGGACGAATAGGGAGGGTAGGAAGGTGAGGAGAACAGGTGGGCAACAAGGGAGATGCTGAAGAACAGAAGACAAGGATGCTGGGCAGAAGAACTAAAGACAAGGACACTGGAACAGGAGATAGAACACTGGAGCAACACGCACTACTATAGAGTAGGGAGACTTGTTGCTGAGGCAGTGTGGAAGAGAAGGCAAAGTCCTTTATAGGCCTCAGCCTGTGAAGTAATCGATGGGTGCCGCAGTGGATTTCATGTCACGGGCTCTTTAAATATGATGTCAGGTGTACATGTTTGCAGGGGAGGCCTGCCTAAGCATTGGTGGCATCCTGCCGCTTGGATGGAAGAGAGCTCGGCAGTTCATGGGAGAGGCCTGCAGACTGTCAAGTATAACAGCCTCTAGACTATCCCGGCATGATCCGGGTAACTATAGACCAGTGAGCCTGACTTCATTGCCGGGAAAAATAGTGGAAACTATTCTCAAGATCAAAATCGTAGAGCATATAGAAAGACATGGTTTAATGGAACACAGTCAACATGGATTTACCCAAGGGAAGTCTTGCCTAACAAATCTGCTTCATTTTTTTGAAGGGGTTAATAAACATGTGGATAAAGGTGAACCAGTAGATGTAATGTAGTTGGATTTTCAGAAGGCGTTTGACAAAGTCCCTCATGAGAGGCTTCTAAGAAAACTGAAAAGTCATGGGATAGGAGGCGATGTCCTTTCGTGGATTACAAACTGAATAAAAAAACAGGAAACGGGAGGAGAGACGTCACCTCTGTGGAAGGCTGCCTAGTTCAGAGGCTCTCCCAGCACCAAACGCAATATTCAGCACATACAAACATCACTGGCAAATTCAATCAATAACGCTACTACCATTGCTGGCACCAGCAAGCTGATGTCTGTGAAATGCAAATCATTGGATTTTAAAAGGAATTCCTATCAAAAACAAGCTTGCAGCATCGGTCAGACTTCCCCAAGATGACGCAGGGGGCTGAAAGCGCGATACCAGACAGCGCAATGCAGGACTTAAGCCCCGAAGATGATGATTTACCAACCCGGGCCAAAATGAAATCTTGCTTCACAGATATAAAACAAGATATTCTAAACAATAGAACAGAGATCATACACTCAATTGAAGAAATCAAAGAAGAGCTTGCCGAAAATGGCTGGCGGCTCTTCGACGTAGAAACTCGAGCCGAGGAGAACAGCAAAGATATTAAGCAGACCTGCGAAATGCATGCGTCTCTGCAAAGTGAAATAGAACAGCTCACAAAGTCGAAGATTTAGAAAATCGATTGCGAAGACTTAACTTAAGATTCAGGGGAATACCATTCGCAGGATCATCAAAACAGCATGGAGGTGGTAAGCCAGATCAGTGTTATGCTCCTGCAAGCTATGCCAAACACTCCAGCTCTAGAAAATCCTCTGGCTGTTAAAATTGAGTGAGCCCACAGAGCTTTAGGACCCAGCTTGAATAACAAACCCCGAGATATCATAGCTTGCTACCATGACTTTACAATCAAAGATCAACTAACTATGATAGCAAGGAAGCATACATCGTGGGCATGGCGGGGTCACAACATAATGATTTTCACAGATTTTTCACCTGCTACATAAGGAAATGCCAGGAACTTAAAAGCATCATTGATGTCCTCCGCAAGGACAATGTGAGGTACCGTTGGCTATTCCCTTTTGGGTTAAGCTTCACTCTTAAAGGGACATCACATCGGGCTAAAACTCTGACAGAAGCCACCCGCATCATGGCTGAAGCAGGCTACCCGGGATTTGATATGCCAAAAACCGTTCCGAAAGATTTTAAGCAGAGAGAAGACCCTCCACGCTGGCAACGAGTGCCCAACAGAGGCCGTAGACTACGACGCAATTCGGAGGATGGGAACCCACTCCACGATCCAACTTGAGCCAAGGGTTTTCAATTACAGGCTGACCACAAACTTTCCTGTCGTGAGCTAACACATTGTCATTCGAAGGATTGAATGGTTTCCATTGGTCACTTCAGAGTTGCTGAAGACTCACATAGGTTGCATAAATAGTTCAAATGTTGCTGAAGTTTAAGATTAAATGATGTTTCAGTATTATGTTTCAGAAGGTGCTGGGGGGGGCTCCCTCCATACGAGGTAGATTATATCCTCCATATTCATTGCTGTATCACCCTACTACTGGGGTTATACAGGGAGAGGTGGGGAAGTGGGAGGGAACTTGCAGGGAATGTGTATCTTATATTACTGTATGGGTCGTTGACTGGTGATTCTATCTGGGTTTCTCTTACATTATGTCCCAACGCGAGACTGCTAATCTTATTACTAAAGGTCAAGTTCACATCATTACACCAGGATTTACAGGGGATTTCCTATGCTTTTTCAGTGTATAGTACGTAAAGGTGACGCACATTAATTTCTTCTCCCTTAACGTAAAGGGGTTGAACTCTCCTCTCAAACGCCACCGACTTTTTTTGGACCTACAGCAGCATCACATAGATGTGGCCTTTGTTCAGGAGATGCATCTTAAACGGCGTCATGAAGGTCTATTAAAACACAATGGGCCTGATTTTAAAAAGCATTTACTCGAGCAAAACTGGTTTTTGCTCGAGTAAATACACTTTACTCAAGTAAGTGGGCTTTTCAAAATTGCTACAATATATGCCATTGAATTGTCCATAGGATTTACTCAAGTAAGTGCACTTTACTCGAGTAAATAGCTTTTGAAAATTGCTACGATAGTATGTCACATTTACATGCGTAACTCCTTTGAAAATGACCCCCAATATGTATCCATCGCAGTATTGGGTGGCCAACTCTAAAACCCACAAATATTCGGGAGTAGGCATACTGATAAAAAAGGACATTTTTGAACAAGTGTCTATGTTCAGATCCCGAAGGCCGCTATCTCTTACTAGTTATTTTAATCGGGGGAGTGAAATATACATTCAAAACTGTTTATGCCCCAAACTCTAATCAGGGATTATTTTTTGAAAGATTATCTCATATTATCGATGACCATGCTGAGGGTCACCTAATACTAGGAGGAGATTTCAACCTCACTATCAACCCATACCTAGACATCTCATCCGGTCACAATCAGGCCATTGGGAAGGACCGTAAAAAATTCAAAGCGTGTATTTCCAGATTTAACGTGATAGATACCTGGAAGAACAGATTTCCGAAGTCCAAAAGCTATATGTTCTTTTTCAGAGCGCATCAGTCACATTCCAGATTAAATCTATTTTTGGTACATAGGGGCTGTATCAATATGGTCTCACAAACCACGATAGAGCCGATCACATGGTCTGACCATGTACCTATTTGAATGCCCCTAACTATTCTACAATACGATAGAGAGAGGCATCTTAACGACAGTCTGATCGAGGATCCAGACTTTAATATACAGCTAAAAACAGACATACAAGACTATTTACAATTTAATGATACACCTGATACTTCACCAATGGTCCTTTGGGACTGTCTAAAAGCAGTAATTTGTGGCAAATTAATAGCTAGAGGTATGCATTTGAAAAAACAGAGAAATGCTGAAAGGGTCCATAATAATGATACAATTACAGCAGCTGGGTGACTCCCATCAAAAAACAGGATCCCGTAGAATATTGGCTCAAATAGACAAACTCAGGATACGACTAGGAGAACTGGACGCAGCCTGCATTGCCCATAATTTAGAACTGTGCAAACAAGTATATTATGAAGAAGGGAATAAGGCTGGTGAACAATTAGCTCGTAAACTAAAAACCCAGACAGCCCAAAATAATATAATCAAACTTAAAGATCATCAAGGCCGCATGCTAACCACTACCGTGGACATTTGACAAAGATTCTTACAATTTTATATGGAACTTTACTGTGCAGATTCTAAAATTACAGTAGAGGAGATTACCACATATCTACAGGATATTCCTCTGCCACATTTATCAGTAACAAATAAAGAAGCATTGGATAAAGAAATAATGGGAGCTGAAGTGGTGTGGGTGATCAAAAATTGGAAAATCACCGGGACTAGATGGGTACACAGCGACTTTTTATAGAAAATGTATAGACGTCCTAACCCCTATCCGAGTTAAATTGTTTAATTCGCTACGAGATGTAACATCCCTATCATCTACTGGCAAGGATCACCCTCATAGCCAAACCTGGGAGAGACCCCACCAACTGTGGATCGTATAGACCGATCTCTCTCATCAATCTAGATATGAAGCTTTTAGCGAAAATACTGGCCAACAGACTAAATACTATTTTACCGGACTTAGTACATCTGGACCAATCTGGATTTATTCCTGGAAGAATGGCTTCCGATAATGTCCGGAAAACTGTTGTCGCCATCTGGTGGGCAAGAATGCAGAAGATACCCTTGATGTTACTAACTATTGATGCCGAGAAGGCCTTTGACTATGTGCATTGGCCATTTTTGTTCCAAGTAATGCAATCTCTACAATTTGCCCTTGAAACTACATCAGAAATGGCTCATCGCTGTTTCCATCATGGAATAGTATCAGCAAAGGTCATGGCGACTGAGGGTGCCCATGGAACTCTGTGGTCGTGTCCTGCAGCATCCAACCACATCCACTGGTGCCCACCGTGGTGACGGCACCCGTAGGGCCAATTGTACTCTCACATTTACCAACAAAATATCATGTCAAGAGCACCAAACAACTCTTCCTCCAGGGTTTTGACAGCACTTGACCGTGTCTTGATCCATTTGATGGTATGTGCCATGCCTAGCACCACAGGCACCTGCAGACAGACAGCCCGGCGGCACTGACAAAGATCCCAGTGTCTGAAGGCATCATGGACTGGCAGCTACCAAGAATGCCAGCAGCACCTGCAGGCAGAGGCTCTGCAGCCCCAATATGTCTCACTGGTACTGAAAGGAACTGAAGACTGCTAGCGCCAATGGTTCCCCTTGGCTCACCTTTCCATCCGAGAGTGTCAATGTTGAGAATTCAATGGCGTCCTTTGCCAGCAGCTATGGCTGACGATAACCTTGTTAGCGCTCATTAGCACCGATGGTGCACGAATCTCTGTGGGGCCTCCAATGCCACTCCAATCACAGTGGCTTAGGCCTCTGAGATCATAGGTATCCATGGTGCCCGATAGCTGAGGGCCAGTGATGGGATAGCAGGATGCTCCTCGGTGCCCTGTTAGGACATTGCAAGGAATCTGGAGGGCACTGGACCACTGTACCTGGATGCCTCAGTGTCCCAGGGTGCCTTCTGTATGGTGACTTCGACATTTGATGTGTCCAAGGCCGAAATCACTGTCACCTGAGGGCTTCAGTGGCACTCGAAGGCTCTCAAGAGCCCAAGTGGTCAATGGCCTTGAGGATGACCAGGGCATTCAATGGCGATACCAGTGCCTTGTTAATAGTGCTTAACTTTGTTGAGAGTGTTAATGAATGATATTGGTGGCCAACATGCCCAATGGCCTCCATGGCATCGATGTTGTCGATGGTATCAAGGCAGCTCTGCACTGCTATGGTCTCGAGGGTAGCCACAACCTCGAAGCCATGCACCTCAATGGCATCGAGGGCTGCTGCAGCAGCATCAAGGCCACATACCTTGAAGGTAAAGAGGGTGGCCACACATGCACCTCGATGGTATCAAAGGCCCTGAGGGCATTGATGGCACAGAGGTGGCTCCAATGGCATTGCGGGGGACCATGACACTCTATGGCAGTCCTGGTCCTTGACACTATAGAGGTTGGTGATGATACTCCACCACATTGAGGCCCAAGGCGCTCACTAACTCCAGTGCATCGAGATGATGCCTATGGCACAGAAGGCCCTTATGGCATGAATGGCGGTCACGAAACCTCGATGGCATCGAGGGCACCCCGGCACTTCAATGGAATCCAGGATGACCATGGCACTTAATGGTAGCCCTGGTCCCCGACGTGGTCTTGACATCAATGCGTCAGATCAACTGTGCGCTCGTCACAGATGTGCACGGGCAACCGTTACTGGGCATAGCATTGAAGGTGTGGCAGCAAGCTGCTTGCCCAGGCTCCTGCTCACCCTTCTCTCTCAAGGAGACTGCACTGCCATTACAGGCAAGCAGGAGGGGAGGCTACGTCATCCAGGGCTTCTGCTCATGGAGTCTAATTCCTTTGAATGAGGGAAGGATGAGCTCTCCCCCCTCACAGGAACAGTGTAGTCCTCAATCTCTTCACTATCTGAACCTTCATCAATGCCGATCAATCCAAGGACTCCCCAAAACATTCAACCATTAACAATACCATTTGTACATAGTATTTAATTAATTTAATTTGTATTTTGTCTAACCAGTTATTCTTTCCTATCTCTTCCTTCTTCTCCAAGTTCTGTGACCCTTGTTAATTGTAACTGTTTCCTTCGATCACCACAGTTTTAGTTTGATGTATTTAATGCACCCCGTTTCATGTAAACCAGCAAGATATGTCCTCATGATTGCCGGTATATAAAAACCTTAAATAAATAAATAAATAAATAAATAAATAAAATAAAATAAATTGGTGAAACAACATGGAACTCCTGCCCGGGTAGAACTCAGGCGAGTCCCCAGGCTCAGTGGCCTACACGGATCACCCACGGACAACATTTAGTCACTCCTGCCAGCACCTGACAAAGGTAAAAAAACAAAACAAACAAAAAAAAAAACAGACAGAGGGAGGAGAGGGCAGAAATACTAAATGTAAGTGCAGTATTTATTTAATAAGCATGTGAGGCAGTGCCTAGGGTTCTCCTAGGAACACTAGTGCAGGACAGGCTAGTTGCCTGGTACACCTTAAATTACTTAAGGAGAGAATGCTCTATGGATGGGATCCTGCGGGGCAGGGGGGGGGGTGGCTCAGAGAGCATTACCAGAGACTGGGAAATAGGAGCTGGGATCCAGGTACGGATAACCAGACTAGGCCTGGGTCACCAGGAGGAAGGCAACTCCTGTAAAGTAACTGTCCAAATAGTGAGCTGTGCCAAAGCAGAACTGAAACATTTGAGTAATTGAGTACACTGTCTGAAGGCAAATGCAGTCTACTGTTATGTATGTGTGAAGCTGCAATAAAGCTATTATATTTTAAGAACGGCTGGAGTCAGATTGAATTTATGCCTCCAGGCCTGTGGGAATCACCGCTCGGTCCCACAAAGGAATAGTAATAGACTCTGCCAGACTGCACAGTGACTAAGATCTGCCATGGGGCTGGCAGACAGTAGAAAGAAGAAGAAAAATGAAAAGAAAATAAAACAACCATAAGGGAAAGGAAAGAAAAACAGCTGTAGCTCTAGAAAAAAATCACTTATAAAAACTGCGAGGAGAGAGCAAAGCTGAATACCATGACACATATGCCTCACTCAACCACATGGCTCCGTAGGAAAAAAAAAAAAAAAGAGAGACTGAGGGACTCTGCCTAGGGGGCAGGGTGATAACTACAGCTGCACATGTTCAGTAGGGCATGTTTGAAAGTTCTAGAATCTTTGAGATCAAAGCTTTGGACCGGGGCTCCATCCAAGGTCGTCACTCATGTGTTAGGACTTCATCCTGCTTGTCCTTGGAGATATCAGTTAATCTTTACAGTGCCACTAGTCTTATTTTTCTAGTTATTAAAAATGTTTCTCCCGCTCCACTATTTAGTTCCCTTCAGACTTTGCATGCATCCTATGATACTTGTATGTGGTCCTAGTAACAATTATCAGTATAGAACCATCCCCCCCCCCCCCCCCACCAATTTACATAGATTCATGGATGGTGAGAAAAATAGGCAAAGAATATTAAACACAAATATCTCCTAATTAAATAAAAATCAGAACAAAATATTAAGCTTAAAGGATAACACCTTGGTTATCCATTCTATTGTTTTACATATTTAAATTAATAACCTATCCTTTCTCTTCCTTCTCACCCAAGTTCTTATCACCCTGTTATATGTAACTGCCTTTTCAGCACCTTTGTTATAGTTATGTTTACTATGCACCCCTGTTTTATGTGAACCAGCATGATGTGACTGCTGTCTCGAATGCCGGTATATAAAAATTTGAAATAAATAAATAAAATAAATATAAATACATTTTAAAAGCACTATACGTTCATCAATTAGAAGATGCATGAATATGTTGGGCTGGTGCACCTGAGTAGATGTTATAAGCCACCAATGTACACACATATCTCCTGCTGTGCGCACAAATAAAAGGATTGGAAAAAGAGGTGGGGTGTGATCTGGGCAACCATTCATGTGTGTACTGGTGCGCACCTGGGTCCACAGCTGCATAACTTTACTTCTGCTATGGATGACTTGTAAGTGTTAAAACAAACAAATTTAGGGAAGTCAGCGGGATTTTAAGGGTCACAGCTAACAGGGGGAAGGGAGGCTATTAAAGTAGGAGGGTTTGCAAATCCTATCCCTACACTAGGTGAATTGGGAAAATGGTGAGTGGCATCGGTGCGTGTCCCTTCTAAAAATGTCCCCACTTACGCAGTAGATGTGGAATTTGTACACACATGCGCACGTCCATTTAAAATTAAGCCTACGTGTAATTGTGTCCCCGGCTATTTTAAAACATGCGTGCATATACACGTGTATGTTATATAGTGACCGCGTCTCTGGGTGCAGGCAAACAAATGTGTGCACATGTGCGCCTCCACGTCTGTTTAAAAGTTACCATCTTTTTTTTTTTTAATCATTTTTATTTTGATATTGGCAAAAGGAGACAACCAACAATATCTTTATCAATCTGTAACATTTGTTAAAGACAGAAAAAATATAATTCACTGAAGCTGTTACTTAAAACAAGTTTTCCTCACTTCTGCCATATCTATTTTTAATTAAATAACATGTGAAAAACCCTCCCAACCCAACTTAAATAACTCCCACACCCTTTATCCTTCTCAGCTTCAATCATCCATCATTCATACTTCACTCATCACCATTCCCCCCACCCCCACCTAGTTGAAGCAAATGACCTTGTCAAATTCCCTTTTTTGTCATTCAACTTCCATTGTGCATAACAACCCAGCTCTCCAAGTCTGCTTTTTTCCACTTGAGATAAGGTGTCATAGAAGCAATGCCAAATATTCACATATTCAGCCAGTATTTTATGCACCAATAAACATGCATCATATCATTCTATTTTCATAGAGGTATTCTATTTTCATAGAGGTAGTCTGATTACAGAATCCCTTCAAAAAACCATCACGTACTGGAACGAATGCCTACAGCCCATCAAAAACCTACTCTCAAGCCTCAACTTAGTATTGAATGCTAATAAAACCGAAATGCTCATTGTCTCCCAGGATCCACGCACAATCTCTTCCAGCCTTTCTCTACCAAACACAAACAACTCATTCTCATCTGACGTCAGAGACCTTGGAGCATGGCTTGATAATCATCTAAACCTAAAAAAGTTCGTAAACAATACCACAAAGGACTGCTTTTACAAACTGCAAGTCCTCAAAAAACTTAAACCCCTCCTTCACTTCTCCGACTTCAGGCTAGTACTACAATCCATTATTCTTTCTAAGCTCGACTATTGCAACTCCCTGCTACTAGGTATACCCGCCAACACTATCAAACCATTACAGATGGTTCAGAATTCAGCGGCTAGAATTCTAACTAGCACTAACAAAAAAGATCATATCACCCCAATCCTTCGGAACTTACATTGGCTCCCCATTAAACAAAGGATACTCTATAAGGTACTCACTATCATCCATAAAGCGACAAACAAACTAGCTCCCATCACATTAAGCTCTCAACTACAACCACACACTTCCTCCAGACCAATAAGAAGCGCATACAGAGGAACACTGCATGCTCCACAAATAAAATCATCATTGAGCAAACGAGCGCTATCTTCAGCAGGCCCACACCAGTGGAACACGCTTCCCCCAGATCTTAGACTAGAACCCAGTCATCAAGAATTCAAAAAAAGACTGAAGACATTTCTCTTCCAACAAGCTTTCCCAGATGCTTAATCTTACTGTGACGGACAGACTTCCCATTTACTAAGTATCCCCTAATTATGGACACTGTATCAAGTACTACTTTTAAGAATCTGCAACTGGACAATTATCTTTGAGCTCAAAAATTTACTTTATTTCATATATATATTTGGCATTGCTTATATTTATATTTATTGCTACGTTAAATAGTTAAACTTCTTATATAAAATTATTTTATTTCTTTATTTATTACCAGTTAAACTATTATCACTTTATTTAGCACTATGTTAAATTGTCAACCAGTTATACTGTTCCATATGTTCTACGGTTCCATGTAAAGCTCCGCTCTCTGTTGAGCAGTTCTTCGTTTTATGTAAACCGGAGTGATTTGTAGTCCCTACAAGAACTTCGGTATATAAAAATTAAAAATAAATAAATAAATAAAATAAATAGTCCTTTGTTCCCTCCAAAGTGTAATAGAAGGAGAAGCTTCATTAATCCATTCTTTCAATATACATTTGTGGGCTACTAGGAGAGCTACTGAAAAAAACAGACTCCTCATCACTAACAAGTGTATAGACCAGTGGTTCTCAACCGGTGTGTCGTGACACACCAGTGTGTTGCCAAGAACACGCAGGTGTGTCGCCACACTTCCCGGTCCCCCGCTGACCCAGCTGCTCCCCGGTCCTCCTCTGCCCGGGCTTAAAATGCTGTCAGCCCAGGCGGAACGCGGCAGGACAGCTGGAGTCAGCAGCACTGGCATGCTCTCTTCTTCCCCCCCCTCCCCCCCCCGTGGCTCGGAAGAGGAAGTGGTGAGCAGCGGGTGCATGCGCAGGAAGAAGAGACCATGCTAGTGCAGGCAGCATCTGCCCGAAGAACAGAAGAAAGGTGGGGCTTGAGGAATGAGCAGCACGGCTTGGAGAAAAATGAAGAAGAAAGTCAACCCCCGCGGCCGATGGGACTCCTTTCTCCGCGAGGGCTGAAAATGAAGGAGGTTAGGGTTGGGAGGAGGCTGCTGCTGCTAGTTCTGGGGAGGGAGAGTGAATGAGCAAGCATGTGTGTTTGAGATCCTGTGTGTTTATGTGTGTGAGTGAGATAGCATGTATGTGAATGATTGAGAGCCTATATATGTGAAAAAGAGTATGTCTGTGATTGAGAGCCTGCCTGTGAGAGAGAGAGCATGAATGTAAGTTTACGATTGGGAACCTGTATGTGTAAGTTTGTGATTGAAAACTTGTTTGTGTGAAAGAGTATGTGTGTACGATTGAGATCCTTTGTGTGTGAGAGAGATCATGTGTATGTATGATTAAGAGCCTGTGTGTATAAGTAGGAGAGAGAGCATGTGTGTCTGTGTGTGATTGAGAGCTGGTTTAGGTGAGGGAGCCTTTGTGTAAATGAGAAAAAGAGAGAGAGCATGTTTGTATGCATGTGAATGAAAGTCTGTGTGTGAGAGAAAAAGACAGCATGTATGTGTGTGATTGAAAGCCTGTGTGTGTAAGCGTGAAAAGATAGACAGCATGTGTATAAATGTGTAATTAAGAGCCTATATAAGTGAGAGAAAAAGCATGTGTATATGTGAATGACTGAGAGCATGTGTGTATAGATGTGTAATTCAGAGCCAGTATAAGAGAGAGCACTGGTATGTGACAGAGAGAGGAGAAAGTTCCAAGCAAACCACCCCTCCTCCTGCTAATTCAAAACAATCTCAGGAGACCTGGATATGAAACGTTCCCAGGTATGCAGAGCAAAAATTTTTTGTATCCTTATTTTTCATTACTGGGTCTTTGTGTCTGTTATTTTGAAATATTTTATTGGTATGTAGAAATTTTTTATACGAGTTTTTAATTGGCTATTCCACTCATTATCTATTTCGAAATAATCTGTTCTTTTTGTTAGTATGGTTTTACTGCTACTGATTTTATATTTCTTGATTTGTTTTATAAGGATGGGTGACGTTTCTTTTTTCCTCTGTTACACTGCATACAAAGACTCTGTCTTGTTGCAGTTTCCAATTCAGTTTTTTCTGCATGCTTCTAGTTATACGTTTTGGTCTCTTTATTCTTTGTTAGGTGAGGGTCAGCACATGTGATTTAGGTGAGGTTTTCTGCTGGTGTGTAGTTTCTGTGTAGGGTTCTATAGCAGCCTGGCTTGGTCCGTTTTCCTAATAGGAGATGTATTGGTGTCTTAAGGCCTGGTGTAATATTTTCAGGGTTGCCTTTTCTTAAATGTTACTGTTTAAGTGCTGGAAATTGGTGCTGTTTTGGTGTGGGATGTTTACTATTTATGCAATTTCTGTTCAGACAGAATACGTATCTTTTCCTTGTGTCATTTTAAACAATAAAAATAATTACTGGACCTTTGCTTTTTATTTCCGCCATGAATTGTAATGAGCAGTGTGTCACACATGTGAGCGTGGCCTGTCAGGTGTGTCACGATGGGAAAAAGGTTGAGAACCACTGGTATAGACCATAATGATTCCATCCCTCCCAATAGCAAAATATCTCCTTAAAGGGTAATGTAATATGAGTACACTAAGCTATTAAAGTGATGATTTTTTTCCCAGAAAGAGAAATTCTTATGACATGTAAGAAATATATGTAAAAGACCCTTTTTCCAATTTACATTTGACGTTCATCTGACTCCAACATCCCAATTTTGTGCAAATGTATCCTATCCGCTTGACAGTGTTGTAATATTTTAAATTGCATTTCTTTGAAATGCATTAATACTGGTAACTTCTGAACCTCCCAGAATAGGACACAGTTACCTTCTACTGTTACTGTTCCATCAAGCTCCCTCTGCCAGTACTCAGTTAATCCAGTTAACATACCATTTGGCTATAGAATTTTCCCCCTTGTAATCTGTTCCATCTCAATTGCTAATTTTAGTTCTACCTTGAGCTCATCTCCTGCCAACCCCAAAGAGTGAAAATAGTGTCGCATCTGTAAATAACCATACAAATGCACCTTTGGGATTTGAAACACCTATTGCAGTTGTTGGAAGCTCAAAACAATTCCTGATTCCTCATCCACTAACTGCCTCAAAATGGTTATCGCCCTACTTTTCCAATCCTCAAAAAGTTTGCTTTCAAACCCAGGCTTAAATCTAGGATCATTTTGGATTGGGAGGCACTTACCAGCCTCCCCAGACTTTTACGCAAGTGTTTCCATGCACATATGATGGAATGCAAAAATATACTCCCCTTGACTTCACTTGGTGGGGAAGCAGATGACAGATGAATTAACTCCAGGGGAGAGAATGGATTACAAGTTTCTTCTAATAAATGAAATGCATCATATTTATCCCCCCATAACTCACCTAAATAAGCCAAGTTATATAAAAGGAAATTTGGAGCAACAATATCTCCACCTTCTTTTTCTGAGTTAACATTTCCTATCAATTTTAGGTTGTCTCCCTCTCCATAAAAAATGAATAAACATAGCTTTAAGTCATTCTATAGCTTGAAGAGGTAGCCAACAGGGCAACATCTGTAGCAGATGTAAATGTTTAGGTAAGATGATCATTTTGAATAGTGTGTTTCTCCCCATCATAGAGATAGTCAATTACAGACTTGGAGAAACTTGCCTATTAATGCCATCCAGTAAGTCTTTGAAATTGCAGTCATAGAGCATGGTTAGTTCTCTAGGGATCTATACCCCTAAATATTTGATTTTTTGAGGAGCCCAATGGAAGGAGAACTCACCCCTCCATGTATTCATCACAGCCTGATTCACAGGTAAAGATTTTGATTTATCAAAATTTGTTAACCCAGCCAAGGATTAGAAAGTGCAAAATTACTGCAAGATCGGCTGTATAGTGGACCTAGCATTGGCCAAAAATAATAGTATATTGTTTACAAAAAGGCACATTTTTAATTCCTGTGTCCCAACTTTATCATTTATTCATACTATTTGACAAATTTTGTAGTCTATTTTATATTTAATATTTAATATTTATTGATTTACGTTCTATTGTTCAATTCTCTGTTCATTGTTTAATGTAACGCCGTACGTTTTTTTTTTTTTGTTCAATACTCTGTTTATTGTTTAATGTAACGCCTTACCAGCGACTGTTTTGTTCTATGGAAACCGACCTGATTCGATATGTATATCGAGAATGTCGGTATATAAAAACCCTAAATAAATAAATAAATAAATATCACTCAAGAAGCGATAGATGCCTATTTGGCAAATATTAAGCTCCCCCACTTAGATGAGCTCCAACAAACAGGCCTCAATAAAAATATCTCAGAATTGGAAGTCGATCAGGCCATTAAAGAATTGAAGTTGGGTAAATCACCAGGTATTGATGGATTTTCCACTGGCTTTTATAAGAAATTAAGCGCAGTGGTATCCCGCCCCCTAGTGGCAGCCTTTAATAATCTTTTGGGAGATGGTCAAATTACAACGGCCAAACAGAGCAGGAATTACTATTTTGGCAAAACCGAGTAGGGACAACACTAACTGTGGGTCTTACAGACCCATCTCTCTAATAAATTTATTTATTTTAATTTGTAAATTTATTTTTATTGGCATATCAATACAATAAACAGAATATCTCTTTCACCATCAATAAATATATACTGTTAACAATTGTAACAAATGTATAAAGCATATCAATGTATAACTTCACCAATAGTTTTATACGTCTTCCCAATCCAGCCCCCCCACCCCTTCCCGTTTTATATAATCATTTGTTAGAATCTGCTATGCTGATGGGAGGAGCAAGCAGATGGGAGTTGGCAATATGTAGGTTATGCTCCTCCAGAGGGGAGGAGTTAGCAATCTATAGTAATCTGCTGCTGGATACTCCTGTAGAGGGAGGAGTTTAGCAATCTGTTATGAGTCACCGTGCGGAGTTGCAAACTGTTAGGAACTGACTCCCATGGAAGGAGGAATTTAGAAATCTGATACACTCTGTAGGTGGAACTAGCAATCTTGTTATGATGTAGACTGCTGAGCTGGCAATCTGTACCAGCAGAGTGCTAGAGAGGGTACTCAGCTGGAAAGGAATGTAAATAGGTGAATCCTTGGGCCGATGGCAGATGACAGCGCCCTCAGGAGGATATCCTGAGAGGGACCACCAGCTAGGCTTGGTATGGAGACAGACACAGATAGTTCTTTTTATTAGACAGGTTAGTAAAACCACCAGAGGTGGCAGTAGTGAGTTGATATGCCCAGCAGGGCTGAAGTCCCTCAGATACTGGAACTGCGATCCCAGGGTTGCTGAGCTGTAGAAAGACTATAGATAGTGAGTAGACAGGTATGCTGTATTCATAGCCAGTAATAGATGACAATCTCACATAGGTGCTTAAGGAGGCTCAGTAGCTGGAAAGGGTTAGGCCCTCGAGGAGCGAGTACCTGGTTCCAGGGAAAGCTCTGAGAAAGCAGTGGTAACTCATGCATGTCTGTATCTGCAATAGCTTCCAGGCAGTAGAGAATCTTCAGAGTATTCAGGAACATGGGCCCTCGAGGAGCGAGTACCTGTTCCTATCTGCAATCTGAAATAGAGAAAAGACAGTGAGGCCCCTGAGGAGTGGGTACCTCTGGTAAGTCCGAGGAGGCAGAGTAGCTTGGAACAAATCCCCGTCCATCCGTCCTTGCTAACTCAAAACGTAAGCGAAAGTGAAGACCTTTTATGTTGGAAGCGGATGACGTCAATGCAGGGGGACACCCCTGAGGTTCGCGCCCTTGCTGGTACATACTTCGGAGCGCGCACCCTATGTCATCAGGAACATGGCGGATCCACATCGAGCCGGTCCGGGTACACCGGAGAGAAGCGGCATGGAGACGCCGCAGCAGCAAGCCATCCATCAGGCCCGGAGGGAGTCGCCACAGAGGTAGAGAGGGTGGAGCGAGGGTGTACAGCAGCCCCGAACGCAACATCATTAATACAAAATATAACAGATAACTTCGTATATCATCAGTTATTATAGCATATCATGGTGCAACCTTACACAGTAAGACCAAAGCTTCGGTGAATCTAAATATCTTGGTGAGAACCTCATGGAATATTATCTTTGTCCCTCATTTCCCGCCATGGTAATACTGGAGAGCGAAAGATGTAAAAGCCAGAAGCACCTACAGCTTTAATAGCGTAGTTAGAGAGTCCGAACTCATACACTAACTTATTGTGGGTTAGAGGATAACCATGTCTCATAACACTGCCAAGTTTTCATAAATTTTGGAATCGTTTGATGCTTATGAGCAGTAATTTTCCCCAATGTATGCATATTTAAGACATTCTTTTATATTTCCTGAATGGTTGGGAGCTTAGGTTCCTTCCAATATCTTGCTATTGCACATCTAGTCGCTGTCACTACAAACTTAATAAAAATATTTTGAAATTTAGATTTGTCAGGTATTTCATTATTCAACAAAGCTTGGGAGGGGTAGAGTGAAATTTCTTCCTTAGTAGATTGGTCAGCCATATAGAAATATTCTGCCAAATAGATTGTACTTTAGCACACTGATGGAAGAAGGTACCCTGTTGGTTGCATAACTTCCAACATACATCAGATGAGTCAGGTTGTATACATCACAAATGGATTGGCGTCATATACCACCTGAAAAGCAGTTTGTATCCATTTTCTATGTGCTGTGAAGAGATTAGGCCTTTTCATTTGTTGGGCTATTCTCTTCCAATCTTCAGCCATCCAATTTTCTTGGAGGTCTCTTTCCCAGGCAATAATATGAGGTGCCTTCATTGATAAAACACCTGCAAGTATCCTATAGATTTTGGAAATGTGTTTACCAACTCTGTCTGAATGTGTGCATAAAGTTTCAAAAGGAGTAATTCCCATTATAAGATCCCCTGTTATCTGAGGTTGTGATAAAAAATGTCTAACCTGCAAGTATCTGAATAAATCTTTGTGATCTAGTTGGAATCACTCACTAAGAGTAGAGAAGGATACCAACCCCCCTGGATCCATATGTGAGAAATCTTATAGATGTCCTGGGTTTTCCACTTCTCAAAAGCCTGCGATGGCACCGCCAGGCGGAAAGAGAGATGATAAAGAGGTGCATACTTGGGAAAAAGGATCTATGTCCTATGAGTTTCATCCTCCATTTTTCCCACATCTGCAGGGTAACCTGTAAGGATTCAGGAAGGTGCATTTAAGGGTGCCATGTATTACTTTTTTGCCAGAGTAATGCTGTGATGGAAATGAGCCTATTATTGCCTGTTCTAGCAACACCCAAGGTTTCTGACGTTTAGTATTATGCCATTCCACAGCTGCTTTAAGTTGTGCTGCCCCTTGGTAGTGATATAAATTTGGAACTCCATGCCTCCTTGCGATTTAGGTAAGTATAGGGTTTCTTTCGCGATCCTGGGCCGTTTAGCTTTCCACAAGAATTTGAGAAGTCTTTTTTGCCATTTATCCAATATATTTGTTGGAAGAACAATTGGCAAAGTTTGTAAAAGATAAAGGATTTTTGGTATGACAGTCATCTTTATAACAGCCACCGGCCTATCCAGGATATGTGATAGTGATCCCATTCCTCCATATCTTTGTACATTTTTGCCATTAATGGAGGATAATTTAATTGGAACATGTCACTCCTAGTCCCTATATAGATCCCCAAATATTTTATTTTCTCTTTGGCCATTTAAAAGGATGAGACTTCCGGAGTTGATCCTCAATGTCCGGCGAAACTGAAATAGTCAAATGCTCTGATTTCTCCCAGTTAATTTTGAAACCTGATACTTTACTGAAGCCCGTTATTTCTTCCAATATGGCTAGCAGTGAGTGAATGGGATCAGAAATTGTAAATAAAATGTCATCCGCAAATGATAACTTTGATGAAAAGTTACCAACTTGGATCCCTTGTATCCTGATGTTATCTCTAATGTGGTGGGTGAAAGGCTCAAGGAAGATAGCAAATAATAAAGGGGATAGATAGCGGGCACCCCTGTCGGGAACCCCTTCCCACATTAAATGGTTGAGAATACACCCTCCCCCCTGTTTATTTTTAAGCATGCAGTCGGGGATTCGTAGAGTTTTTGGATCCACCTTATGAATTTTTCCCTGAATTGAAATGCTCTCATTGTCTGGAAGAGAAACGGCCAGTGTACATAATCAAAAGCCTTCTCGGCATCTACCGCTAAAAGCAGAAAAGGGATGTGTTGAGAACGAGCCCACCACATTATATCTGCTGTCTTACGGACATTGTCTGAGGCCATTCTACCAGGTATAAAGCCCAACTGATTGGGGTGGATCAACTCTGAAAGATAATTATTAAGTCTGTTTGCCAGTATTTTTGCAAGAAGTTTCATATCCAAGTTTCATATCCAAGTTGATCAGCAAAATAGGGTGGTATGATCCACAAACAGTAGGATCACGTCCTGGTTTTGCCAATATAGTAACCCCCGCTAAATTAGCAACTTGAGACAAGGACAACGGACCTTGAAGGGAGTTGAAGAGATTTACTAGTTTGGGAGTGATTAAACTGGTGAACTTTTTGTAAAAGGTGGCTGTATAGCCATCTAGGCCATCTAGGCTGTATAGCCATCTAGCCATCTAGGCCCAGTTTTTAGATTTTTTATTGCCCAAATTACCTCTGCACTGGAAATATCCCTATCAAGGACCTCCTGAGCATCTGGTTGTATCTGTGGTAGTGAGGATTGGGACAAATAATTATCTATTTCTTGTGTACTTATTGTAGTGTCAGTGGCATACAATTCGGAATAGAATCTGATAAACCGTTGGCGTATATCAGCGGTTGAGGTTAACATCTTACCTGTTTCATCTTTTAGTTTTGTTTGTTTGTTTATTTATTTTCTATACCGACCTTCATGGTCATAACCATATCAGATCGGTTTACATAGAACAAGGGGATATAACTTTAACAAATCATTTAACAACAAGGAGCAATCAACAGGGTTGAATAACTTGGAGGCTAGAATAGCCGGAAAATACGGTAGGATAGGGGGACAGAGGTTAACAAAGAACAATTGAGAATTAGGAGATTAAACGTATTAGGTACTTATTAGTAGGTTCCTGGTTGCATGATTTTACTATATTATTTTGCGTTTGTTGTGTTTTCAGTTTTCTAGCCAATTGTTTGCCTGCTTTATTTCCACCTTTGTAATGTGTTTGTTTGGTAAGTGTAAGTTTATGAGGAATCTGCGCTGCTTCCAGCTCCTCTAAATGCATTCTTAATTTATCCATTTTAGCTAAAGTGACGGAATCACCCGTGTGGAAATGAGTGTGACCCAGTGTTTGGAGTTGTTGGAGAGTCTCCAATTTGTCCTTATTCTGTAGTTTCTTTAAGAATGCCCCTCAGGCTATACATTTTCTCCGTACCACTGCTTTAAGGCAGTCCCACAGAATCATAGGGGACATCTCTTCTGATTCATTATTCCGGATATATTCCTTTGTATCAGCCTGGAGCTGTAGCCAAAAGGTTTTGTCCTCTAGCAAACTATCATTCAACTTCCAGAACTGGTTTCCTTTATCATATAATCCTATATCTAGTTGTAATGTAATCGGGCCGTGATCGGACCATGTTATAGGGTCAATATTTGGTTTTTGAATCATATTAATACAGCTTTTAGCTACTAAGAAAAAATCAATTCTGGAATAAGACTGATGTGCCCTAGAGTAAAAAGTATAATTCCGAAATTTAGGATGCCATACTCTCCAAACGTCCAAAAGGTTTAAGTTACTTATAAAATTTTTAAGTGTTGTACGATCTCCACATGCAGAAGTCACTGAGCTCTGAGAGTTGTCAAGATGGGAATTAGGTATAAGGTTGAAATCTCCGCCTATAATCAAATGGCTATCAGCTCATTGATGAATTAGCTGTATGAGTTTCTGTAAAAACGCTCCCTGCCCTGTGTTTGGGGCATAAATATTTACCAGAGTGTATTTTTCACCCCCTATTACAACAATGAGAATCAAGTATTGTCCTTCTGGATCAGAATAGTAAACTATCTCCTGAAAAATCACATCTTTAGTTATCAATATTCCCACCCCTAGGTACTTATGGCCAAGAGGTCAGGCTGCCCAGTATTGTGCTGGATACAAATTGTGTTTAAGAAGGCATTCATACCTTTTTTTTTAAATGAGTCTCCTGGACAAAGGCTACAGCGGTGTTCTGAGACTCAATTCTGAGAAAAGACAATGTCGCTTAAAAGGAGAATTTAAACCCTTAACATTAAGGGAGAAAAGGTTCAGTATTACCACTGAAAAGCAGTAAGTACCTTAAGCATGAGAGATATCAACCTATGAGAAGCCATGAGTAATAATGCAAGAAGTCTCCTGAAGGTATTCACAATAATATAAATGTAAATGTCTAGCTTATAAGAAAAATCTGCCGCCATGATATGTAGTTTTAATGTACCCCAAAACCTCTGTTCCCCCCTCCCCCGCCCGCTTTACCTTATCCCTCACAGTTTGGGTCCCCTCTGGTTCCCATGCTGCTTCAGTAAAGGAGGAAATAATCATCTTTGTGTTTCCCCTTAGTTCCAATCAACATTTAATATTAGAATATAGAACTAGATTATCTGGATTTCTCCCTTCATGTACTGCAAGTGTTAACAAGTCAATATAACCAACCGTAGAATATGGGATATCTTGAAGAATCCCATCCTTAAATATTAATAACCTCAAAAAGTAAACCCAAAGCTCAACCATAGTTATTTTGTTAGACATTGACTCTTTCTGTAATATCCCCTATTAGAAAGCATAAGCAAGATAAGAGATATAAAATATTAGAGAACCTCAGGTGGGTTCCCGTGTCGAAGGGATATTTTCTGTATTGCATCTCAGTCTTTTGTCCCTTTTATTCACCTGCTGCCATCGTGGGAGCTCCTCGCTGTGGCTGTTGGGTTTTGATATCACTTGGGTATCTTCAAATCCGGGATACCCAGCAGCATGAAGAACGCGTGAAGCTTCCAACAGGGTTTTTACGTGATGAGTCTCACCTTTTAAAGAAAAGCTCATCCCGAAAGGAAAGAGCCAGCGGTATCACACGTTTTCTGTACGCAGGAGGTCCGTGACAGGTTTTAATTCCTGTCTTTTCCTGATGGTGATCGGTGAAATGTCCATGAAAACCAGTATAGCGCTTCCCTGCCAGTTCCACGTGGCTTGCTTCCTCGCGATCACTGCTATTTTATCCTTCAGAGAAAAGTCATGGAAGCATGCAATTATGTCTTAAGGCTTGTTATTTAGTCTGGGTCCCATTACTCTGTGGGCTCGATCTATTTTAATGTCCAAGCCTGGATCCGAAGCCGTTGAGGTCATTTCTGAGGTCAGTAGCATGGCGCAAATCTGGATCACCACTGCAGTACAGTCCTGATTTTCAGGTGTCTCCGGCACGCCACGGAAACGTAAGTTGTGCCACCTAGAACGGTTCTCTAGATCTTCCATCTTCTCATTGAGCCGCTCTATTTCTGTTTGTAATGTTGCCTGGTGCTCACGGTTTGTTTTAATTTCTTCGCTGTGAGCATCCACTCTTGTCTCCACCTCGAAGATGCAGCGGCCATTTTCTGCGATATCATTTTTAAGTTCTTCGATCGAGTTCATGATATCTTGCGTGTTGCTAGTAATTTCTTTTTTAAGATCTGCAAACCATCGTCTCATTTTGGATCTTGTACATAAGCCTCCTTCTTCCATAATTAGGTCCTCATTAATTTCATCTGCTTCTAGTGGTACCTGTTCCTGGTCCACCATATCAGGGGAAGGGAGTTCTTCTCTGTCCAGTTTCTTGTAGGAAAATTTCCAGAAATCCACCTGTTTTCATCTCGAGGACATCGGAAGAATTAGCTTGTGCTATCAGGAGGTTAGAGTGTGAATTTGACCCATGGATGGTTTAGAGTTAGGGAGATTGTTAATGTTGTTGGGGGAGCCCCTGTATTATGCTGCCATCCACCGAGGTGACATCACTTCCTCCCTCTCTCTAATAAATGGAGAAATTACTTACCTGATAATTTCGTTTTCCTTAGTGTAGACAGATGGACTCAGGACCAATGGGTATAGTGTACTCCTGCTAGCAGTTGGAGACGGATCAGATTTCAATCTGACGTCAGCCCCTAGTACATACACCCCTGCAGGAAGTGCAGGTCTTCAGTATTCTCCTCGAAAAGCATTGTGGATATATGTGTGACTGACTGATTGATTAACTTAATAATTTGGTTAACTTGGATAACTTCATAACTTGGTTAAACGTTAAATTTGATTAACTTGAACTGGTTGATGGACTATAGCTGGAGACCGCCAGTGTACTCAACTGGAAAGCGTCAACACCAGGCAGGGTGGATGCCCTAGGTAAATGAAAAACATGGCTTACCCTTGAAACATTTGAAGACCCTGCGTGACGGCAGCCAAGGGTGGGATGCTGAGTCCATCTGTCTACACTAAGGAAAACGAAATTATCAGGTAAGTAATTTCTCCATTTCCTAGCGTGTAGCAAATGGTCTCAGGACCAATGGGATGTATAAAAGCTACTCCCGATCCGGGTGGGAGGCTGCCTGTGACCCACTTAGTATTGCCCTTGCAAATGCTGTGTCCTCCCGAGCCTGAACATCCAGACAGTAGAATCTGGAGAAGGTATGGATGGAGGACCATGTAGCCGCCCTGCAGATCTTGGCAGGTGACAGCATTCTAGTTTCTGCCCATGATACTGCCTGGGCTCTGGTAGAATGGACCTTGACCTGTAGAGATGGTGGCTTGCCAGCTTCTACGTAGGCCACCTTGATGACTTCCTTGATCCAGCGGGCGATGGTTGCCCGTGAGGCTGCTTCCCCTTGTTTCTTTCCGCTGTGAAGAATGAAAAGGTGGTCCATTTTTCGTATGGGCTCGGACATTTCCAGGTATCTGGATAGGAGTCTGCCAATGTTGAGGTGGCGGAGACTACGGGCTTCTTCTGAATTCTTCCGGCCATCCGTCGTTGGTAGCGAGATGGTCTTGTTAAGGTGGAAGTGTGAGACCACTTTGGGGAGGAAGGAGGGGACCGTGCGTAGTTGGATGGACCCCGGGGTGAGCCTGAGGAAAGGCTCACGGCAGGACAGTGCTTGTAGTTCCAATATGCGGCAGGCTGAACACACTGCCAGCAAAAACACCGTCTTCAAGGTTAACAGGCGAAGGGACAGGCCTCGTAGGGGTCTGAAGGCGGTTCCTGCTAGGAAGTCCAAAACAAGATTGAGATTCCACAGAGGTACCGGCCACTTTAGTGGTGGGCGAATGTGTTTGACTCCTTTCAGGAAGCGTGACATGTCCGGGTGAGAGGCTATGTTGTTGCTCTCGCTCTTGGAGCCGTAGCATGACAATGCAGCCACCTGTACCTTGATGGAGTTGAGGGACAGGCCCTTCTGTAGTCCGTTCTGTAAGAATTCCAGGATCACGGGAACTGTGAAAGAGCGTGGCTTGATGTTGTGGTCTTCGCACCAGGCTTCAAATACTCTCCAGATCCTTATGTACGTTAGTGATGTGGAGAACCTGCGTGCTCGGAGGAGGGTGTTGATTACCGCCCCTGAGTATCCGCTCTCTCTCAGGCGAGCCCTCTCAATGGCCAGACCCCTCCACTGTGATAGGAGTGAGCGCTGTAGGGGCCTCATGTGGGCTCACGCCCATGGCACAACTTCTAGTGTGGATGCCATCAGCCTGAGGACTTGCAGGTAATCCCATGCTGTGGGACAAGGATCGTCCAGCAAGGTTTGTAGCCGGTTCCACAATTTTGATCTCCTTGTGGGGTTCAGGCTGACCTTGTCTTCTTTGATGCTGAATCAGACTCCTAGGTATTCCAGCGACTTTGAGGGTTGTATGGAACTTTTGTTTGTGTTGACTATCCATCCTAGGCTCTCCAGTAGAGTTATGAATAGCTGGAATAGCTGGGGCCTGGCCCTGCTAGGGTGGATCAACCTGGTTGCACTGGTCCCGGTCGGTGACCTGTGCTCCTCCTCGATCCTCAGAGACCGGATTTGAGTAGAAGATTTCTACCTTACCTTGTCTTCGGCGCTTCCCGGTTTCGTCCTGGACGGTCTCCGGTTGCGGGGGGAGAGGGCAAATACCTTCACCGCTGTGCTCAAGGGTGCACCCGCTGCCTCTCAGCCACACCCAAAGGATCGAGGGCTGGGTCCTCGCCACGATTCGGCCGCCGGACAGAGGTTCACCTCCGAGGGACCACGGAAATCACCTCAGGAATCTCAACTGGGGGAGGGACCCGAGGGTATCACCACAGGAGAGCGGGGCTCGTCTTCAGGTAGGTTTTCTTCTTTCAATTTTGGGTTTTCTTCTTTAAATTTGATCTAACGCTTGAGAGCATGCAGATAGTCCCTAACTGCTATGGAGACGGAAAATACTGAAGAGCTGCACTTCCTGCAGGGGTATATGTACTAGGGGCTGACGTCAGATTGAAATCTGATCCGTCTCCAATTGCTAGCAGGAGTACACTATACCCATTGGTCCTGAGTCCATCTGCTACATGCTAGGAAATTTTGATTTAAAAATCTTAGCTAAAATGTTAACTATTCGTCTCAGCAATGTTGCAAATTATTTGATCCATCCAGATCAGACAGGATTTATACCAGGTCGGCTAGCTGCTTATAATGTGCGAAGGGTGGTAGATCTGATCTGGAGAGCACAGACCGTCCAGTTACCCATGGTATTGATTACTGTTGATGCCGAAAAGGCGTTCGACTTAGTACACTGGGAATACTTGTTCTCAGTACTGGGTAGAATTGGCCTGGGAGGGAACCTCCTGACATGGAGTAAAAAATTATATAATGCACCAAGTGCCTGCATTAAGGTTAATGGAGGATACTCAAAGTCATTTGGGATAGAGCGGGGAACCACGCAAGGGTGCCCACTGTCACCGCTTCTCTTTGCTCTCTATCTAGAACCATTGGCCACCCACATTAGAGCAGTTGCTGAGATACAGAGGGATGACGTTTTATTCAATATTGTCAACCCTGATAGTTCCTTGGCACCATTAGTCGAGGAGTTTAAAAAATGTAGTGCGGTTTCCGGATATCAATTGAATATGGACAAATCTGAACTGCTAAATGTTACCCTCCCTGAGGAACTTCTCCGACAGATTAAAAGGAAGTTTTCCTTTTAAATTGTATATACAGCCTTAAAATACTTAGGAGTGAAGATAGGACCAAATCTAGCTGAATTGTACTGGATAAATTATGAGGGAATCTGGGGTAAAATAATTGCTGATCTCCAAATTTGGGACCAAACTGACTTATGGATGGGAAGAATATAAACTGTCAAAATAAATGTCTTGTCCAGACTGGGTTATCTGTTTCAGACGTTGCCAATTGAAATCCCAGCAGCTGCTCTAAAGATATGGCAGAAGAAACTACTCTAGTTTATATGGAGACAAAGACCTCCCTAGAGTTAGCAGTAAAGTATTATTTCTACCAAAGAAGCGAGGGGGACTAGGTGTACCTGGTCTTCTTTGGTATTATAAAGCTTCACAGATGCGCCCCATTTTGGATTGGCATAGAATGGACTCGGGCAAACATTGGGTACAACTGGAAACAAATCTCCTACAGGGAACACCTCCAGCATCTCAGGTACGGCTTCCTAGTAAAGATAGAAAATTGAAGGGCACTAGTATCCCCTTTGTAGCACTTACCCTGAAGATTTGGGACCAATGGAAAGACAGGCTGGTGGGTGATAGAATATATTTTCTTAGATCCCCTATTTTCTTTAAATTTAGCTTTTAAACCTGGAGAATCAAGGAGTCTTGCAGCGCGATGGGAAAGTCATGGATGTTCCAGACTAGAACATATTTGGCATAGAGGAAAGATACAAGAATTTTCAGAGCCAGTACAGATTAATAATATAGCCACCTCAGACTACTTCTTTTATTGTCAGTTACGTTATTATATCTCCCAGGTTAATACCAATCTGAGTAAAGGCAAAACCTTATTTGAGGGGTTCTCTGACCAAGCTGGGAGACAAACAGGTAATCGCCAGGATCTATACACTTCTAAATGGGGAACTACACCATACTCCAGCACATGTCACTCGTTGGGAAAGAGACCTTCGGGAGACTGACTCCTACCCACTGGGCGAGGTGTTTTCTCCATCAAGGCGCTGCTCAATCTCAGCATCCATAGTAGAACAAAGCTATAAAATGTTATACCGCTGGTATATTACTCCAGCTAAGCTACACAGGTTCTATCCCGGGGTGACCGACCATTGTTGGAGAGAGTATGGTAAGGTGGGGAATTATCTCCATATGTGGTGGGGCTGCCCCAAAATTACTCGGTACTGGAATATCATCATTCAACTGATATATGACATTGTGGGGGAATATGTTAGTAAAGATACAGTATTTTTTTTCTGTTGAATATATCTTTGGAGACCACAACAATTTCAAATATCTATCTAATCCATCAGATAATACTGGCTGCTAGGGCCGAGGCTGCATTCAAATGGAAACATGTAGACATACCCACCCTAAAACAGGTGCATCAGAGATCGGTTAACGTGTGCTATTTAAATAAACTGACTGCAGTCAGACATAACCAATTGGTTAAATTTACTCCAGATGGCAACCAATGTTATCATGGCAAGCAAAGCTCCGGGGAGAACTAGGAGCTGTGTGAAGGGATCTGTTCAGAGGGGAAGGGGGGGGGAGGGGAGGAATTTGGTTGTAGGGGGAAAAAAATGACAAAACGCTTTAGAGGTACAGAATTATGCGGTTTATTGTTGTTGGATAATGATTATTGTAGGTACACTTGATTCTGTTAATGATGTATTTTATGCTTTATATATATCATGTATCTAGATATAAAGAGCAGGTGCTCTGCTTCTTGTTTGTAACTGTTACCTCAAAAATATAAATAAAATTTAAAAAATAAATAAAAGTTACTATCTTAATGATTTAACTGAGAAATGGCTTTCCCTAAAAATACTCATATTATTGCTTTACGGACACAGGAGTTTGAGTACAGCAAACTACTCTTCTTCCAAAGAATGTAAGGCAGTCCCTTCCAAAACACCAATTTAAAAATACCTTAAAGCAATCCAACTAGGTGGTGGAAACTGGGTTTAAAATTTGTGGGTCAATTATGGGAAGATGAAACTACGCAATTTAGATCTTTTCAGGATCTTCAAGATGAATTCGATATAGAGGATAGTTGTGATGCTTTTCATGACCAATTACTGGCAAAGCTTGGTCGCTTACAGGAAAAGGGCTGGCAACTAGTGCTACTGGATCCTGTAATATGAGTGCTTATTCAAGACACCCTGCCTCGAAAAAGTATTGCCCTTTTTTTTTTTTTTTTTTTTTTTAAAGCTTTGTTGGAGGCCCAAGACATACAAGATCCACCTTCTCATATTATCCAACAATGGAATAGGGATTTACATCTAGAATTAAATAGCCAGCACTGGAAACTTATTTGGGAGAAAGCTCTCAAGATTTCCTTGTGTGTCAGATGGGTAGAAATAATGGTGAAGCTTCTTCACAGAGCTAATAGGTATCCTCTCTTTTATTTATTTATTTATTTTATTTATTTAAAGTTTTTTGTATACCGACATTCGTTAAGAAAACATCACATCGGTTTCCATGGAACAAAAAGTAGCCAACAGGGCTTTACAATGAAACTGATAATAGAACTGGGGAGGGAGGGGAGAGGGGGCCACAGCCATGTTGGCATGGCTGTGGCCTCCTCAGTTCATACCTTCATATTTGGTGATCTTGCAAATTCATTGGGACTTTTTGGAAATCCGTATCATGGGTTTGTCTCCTTATATTGGAAAAAGAAATAGCCCTGACCTCCGAAATATATCTGTTGGCTTTGTGGAGGAATCACACTCTCACTACTTCACAGAAGAAATTGGCGGACCATCTAATACACACTGGTCTCTTCACAATTGCCTTTATGTGGAAATCGCCTCCCACTTTGGAAACATGGCCGAGTCAGGTGCATGAAATCTTTAATGTGGAGAAGCTCACTTATACTCTCAAACGAAATTTGCTTTTATATGATAAAATTTGGTTGCTTTACTTGGAATATAGGAGGACTTTCCTAGTGTAACAGAAATGTTCTTGTCGTTACTGTTTAACGTAATGTGCTGACTTGTAGTGTTTTGGCATAATCTCACACTGTGTCTGCTATGCTCATATTGTGGTATTTGTTCTACTCCGGGAGGGGGGGGGGGGGGTGTATTTCAGCTTAGTTAACTAAGTGTTGGAAAGTTATTGTCCTTTTTCTTGTTTTGTATTGTTAAAACCACTAAATAAAAAGTTGTAAAAAAATATATATACATATATATATATATATATATATATATATATATATAGCAATCAAAAAATTGTTGGCAGTATCGTCTCTACCAGTGCTATAACTAGCATATATACCAAAAAAACCCCTACATTAACAAATGTATGGGAGACAACTAGCACTTTTGTGAGTTCAAAAATATTTCAAAATGAAGTGTTACTTAAAAGAATCATTCCTTTATTGAAAACTTGATCACCTATCACAATTTCACATAGTGAATTTTCAACATATCACAAAATACATATACATTAAAATTTGCATAGAGTCCACTAGAGTATGTCCCTCAATTCTCTCCTACTTCTTCCCTCAACCTTACCCTAATCGGACCTTGTACATCCTAATCCCATTGATGTTAGTTTAGGTCTTTGTTGGTGAATACACCTGTTACATCAAAAACCTTATGTATGTTTCTTAGATGGTAATCCTATGTATTTCCAAAGATTATGTATCCTTGGTGTATTCCATTCAACCAGTTCTATTGTTCATCCCGACAAGGACCTCGTTTCGCCACTGCTGGCTTCTTCAGGGGAATACTCTTTTTAAGACCCAACATCAACAGATACCCATGGCTCCCACCACTCGTGTCTAAACTTGAAGGAGCGGACTCAGACACAGCACACTCAATTCACTCCGGCTCAATGGCTCCCGTTATTCATTGTGAGAAAACTCCCGAATGTGAGTGTGATCCTCTCCACTCTGTCAGAAGCCCGGCTCCCTTAGCATTAACCAAGAGTTTCACTTCCTGGATCTCCTCGTCTTACACCACACCTTTTTCAAATAGTGACTTTCAAAAATGGAGTCGCCGTGCCGCCGAAATTCAAACTTACTCCTTAAATCGCACGGTAAACACTACGTGCCCTCTTAGATATGTTCAGACGCTGACCCAAACTTTCTCGGTCGCTGTCTATTTGTCTAGATGCTTTTTCATTTTACTGCCGTGCGTGTCTCCTCAACGTCTCGTTGAGACGTATGAGACGTATGAGACGTTGAGGAGACACGCACGGCGGTAAAATGAAAAAGCATCTAGACAAATAGACAGCATCTAGACAAATAGACAGCGACCGAGAAAGTTTGGGTCAGCGTCTGAACATATCTAAGAGGGCACGTAGTGTTTACCGTGCGATTTAAGGAGTAAGTTTGAATTTCGGCGGCACGGCGACTCCATTTTTGAAAGCAGTCACTATTTGAAAAAGGTGTGGTGTAAGACGAGGAGATCCAGGAAGTGAAACTCTTGGTTAATGCTAAGGGAGCCGGGCTTCTGACAGAGTGGAGAGGATCACACTCACATTCGGGAGTTTTCTCACAATGAATAACGGGAGCCATTGAGCCGGAGTGAATTGAGTGTGCTGTGTCTGAGTCCGCTCCTTCAAGTTTAGACACGAGTGGTGGGAGCCATGGGTATCTGTTGATGTTGGGTCTTAAAAAGAGTATTCCCCTGAAGAAGCCAGCAGTGGCGAAACGAGGTCCTTGTCGGGATGAACAATAGAACTGGTTGAATGGAATACACCAAGGATACATAATCTTTGGAAATACATAGGATTACCATCTAAGAAACATACATAAGGTTTTTGATGTAACAGGTGTATTCACCAACAAAGACCTAAACTAACATCAATGGGATTAGGATGTACAAGGTCCGATTAGGGTAAGGTTGAGGGAAGAAGTAGGAGAGAATTGAGGGACATACTCTAGTGGACTCTATGCAAATTTTAATGTATATGTATTTTGTGATATGTTGAAAATTCACTATGTGAAATTGTGATAGGTGATCAAGTTTTCAATAAAGGAATGATTCTTTTCAAGTAACACTTCATTTTGAAATATTTTTGAACTCACAAAAGTGCTAGTTGTCTCCCATACATTTGTTAATGTAGGGGGTTTTTTGGTATATATATATATATATATATATATATATATATATATATATCTCTCTTAAAGCAGGAGCAGCAGTGCTGCACTGCCATGTAAGATATTTGGGTTTGATGTCTGAGCCCAACTCCTGTTTCTTCCTCCTCACCCTGCTCCCACGAGGGATGCTATGGAGAAAGCCCTGGTTGGGGGGGGGGGGGGCACAAACAATAATATTTAGGGGCTAGACAAGGTGCACAGTCATCAAGCTCCAGAAAGAACTCAAAAGGCTATTGCCGCAAGAACTGGACCAGACAGGAGAAGGGTTAAAAAAAATTCCAGGAAACACCAGTTAATCGTGAAGAAGGAAGGACTCAAGGAACCATATCCTCACTAGAGGCCAAAGGAGCAGGAAACACTAAGTCACACAAAAGAAAATTCAAGATACGCTGCCCAGTGCTGCTTTCAGTTAACCATCATGGGTCTTTTCACTGTATTTTAGACTCCTACCAATGGGTGACTGTACCGTATAAAAGTAATTCTTAGTAGAGA